>NC_143013.1:82112829-82151854 GCF_055824585.1 Amblyomma mixtum
AGGCCCACGCAGGCTTCTGTTGGCATTGAGTCCTCACTCAACACGCCTCTTGAAATACTTAATTACAGTTGTTTGCGTTTTCTGGAGTAAATAGCGGGGCCTTGGACTTAACTGGTGTGCACAATTTGTGCACTGCTTTTGACTGCTATCATTGCTAGTTGCTCGATACTACTCATGCTGCAAACCTCATCCCTTTGGGAGTAATTACTCATAGGCATGCATATGAGTGCATCCATTCTGCACGAAGAGAAAGCGTTTTCTTGGCGTTATACAGCTTTCTCCAAAGCTTCGAAGTTGAAGAAAGACTGATCCATAGCCCGGGGATCGAACCCTGGACCACCGCCCACCGCCTGTCTAGGAGCAGCAGCTCTACCAACTAAGCCAACCCCCCCCCCCCCCCCCCTTACAGGGTAACTAAATTCCCTTGGGCCTCTCCCCAAAAAAAATTCTGGCTACGAGTCTGCGGCTAGCCGATGGTAAGGTGATGCAAATTGATCAACAACTTGAAGCAAAAACGCTGTTAGTCGAATGCATTTAAGGGACTATATATAACACAATATTTCAACTGCAGATCTTCTGAAAAAGCAGTATAGCTTTTCTCTGTAGCCGTATGTCTGTGCTCAGGGGGATGCTAATAAGTAATTACTCCCTGTCAATGCGAACACTGGAAGCCTTGACACCGGGAGGAAAATGTACCATCTAAACCTTAATTCGCAGATTAGCTGGGGGAAGTGACTTCAGCAGACCGGTAGTGACGTTACTTCCGGTAAAGGCTTCAATAGCTGCTAAGGCTATCGTATTTCTAACATATAATGGAATTAGGTGTCCATGTGAATTTTTAAATCGACAACACACAGAGGGGCATCCCCTAAATACATTGGACTAAAACCTCAGTTCCGTTTATCGTAGTCAGCTGTTTTGTCATGAGGCACCACTCAGTGTGTAGGGAAAAGTAGTAAGCTACCTTTCTCGGTAGAGACGAAATTATCGATGCACAAAAGGAGATCAGTACTTGTTTATCAGTGGTTATATTGGTCATCGCTCTGATTAATATGCCCTGCTTAACATTGGGCAGTATTCTATTTATTACACATATTTATTTAGTTCCAGCGAGTTTCAGTCACTGCATTTTAGAGCTTTGAAACGTCTCCATGCTGATTTGCTATGCATTTCGTGAGGTCTGTCAGAACGTCTGCCTGAACGTACGGAAAGAAGTAGATTCGAAACAAGTTTACATTCAAAAGTGCACTGCAACGTGTACATTCCCGCTCTTTAATAGCTTAGTCACTCATGTCACTGGATGTTTTGTGGCATAAGGTCCTGAGACATTCCCGATAAGCGCACTGCATGAATGCAGGGCAGCAGTACTGTTTTTCTGAAAACAGGTAACGTGGATTGTGGACAAAACAAACATACACACACACGCAAAACGCCGCTGAAGCAAGCTGTTTTCGGTGTTTGGAGTACTGTCGCATAGGTTATCTATTCCCAGAAAAGACTGTCGTTATCTAGGCGACAACAACTAAAAAAGAGAAACGAGCCACTGTGAAACGCCAGCACAGCTCTGATAAATGCCTGCAAAACCGCGACGAGCGGCGGCATCCCGACTCGGTGGCGCAACGGTAGCGCGTCTGACTCCAGATCAGAAGGTTGCGTGTTCGAATCACGTCCGGGTCATCAATTTTTTTTTCTTACGCTTACTTTCATTTGAAACGATACCTCACTGGCTTTCGCAATCACCACCATTTCTTCTTGCATCAAAACATTTTTCCATAAATTACATACCCAAACTCTACCTGTCAACGCGTGACTCGATAGGAAAAACATTTTTGCGTCTTCTGTAAACTGCCGCTTGTGCAATGTTCCTGAAACAATGGAACATTGTTTTATAGACAGCAAAGCCGGGTTTTGTTTTGGGATGTGTTGCAGGGGACGCTACAGAAAGATTTTCTTCTAAGTTCCTACAGTGTGCTCTACCTTGTAGTTTCCCAACCTAACTCGAAACCCTATGATACGATTCTTCTGAATGGACTGTGTGCGATGTCAGTGCACGTTAAAGAACCCCAGGTGGTCGAAATTTCCGGAGCCCTCCACTACGGCGTCTCTCATAGCCTTAGTCGCTTTGGGACGTTAAACCCCAATAAACCAAACTTAACCAGACTTCATAGCTTTTGAAAAACGCGCATGCAAGGCCGCAACGTTGAACCTGCTGTTTCGCCCAGAATTCATTCTAGCCGAATGTTGCTACAGGTTACGGACATTTACAAAGAATTGGACTTTTTACCGGATTGAGCCCCGCCGCGGTGGCTCAGTGGTTACGGCGTCCGGCTGCTGACCCGAAAGATGCGGGTTCGATCCCGGCCGTGGTGACTGAATTTTGATGAAGGCGAAATTCTAGAGGCCCGTGCACTGTGCGATGTCAGTGCACGTTAAAGAACCCCAGGTGGTCGAAATTTCCGGAGCCCTTCACCATGGCGTCCCTCATAGCCTGAGTTGCTTTGGGACGTGAAACCCCAATAAACCAAACCAAATAAACTAAACCGGATTGGTTTCCTCTCCTGATGCGCTGTATATCCTTGCCGGCCTTATAGTTTTGTTATGTTGTCTATCATGTTTGTGCCACGTAGCGCCTACCTAGCTGATCTGTAAATAGTTGTCTTGTGGATATGTACACACACACACACACACACACACACACACACACACATATATATATATATATATATATATATAATGCCACGTTTCCACAAGCAGCCACTAGGCGGCTGCTCTTCGCAAGTCGCGTGCACCGCCGAGTGAAAGAAGAAGAAGATCGGTTCCGGCTTCCTCTGGGTGCTCTTGGCTTGTTCTCCGGTGCCGTCCACGTCAACCATTAAAGCCTTTCGGTTACGAGCCCCAACGGCTACGTAACAATATATATATATATATATATATATATATATATATATATATATATATATATATATATATATATATATATATATATATATATATATATATATATATATATATATATATATATATATATATATATATATATATATATATATATATATATATATATATATATATATATTCTTTCTGTGCATTACCATGTACAATAAATACCATGGAAAGAGATAGCTGGCTCGGTGGCGCAACGGTAGCGCGTCTGACTCCAGATCAGAAGGTTGCGTGTTCGAATCACGTCCGGGTCATCATTTCTTTTTCTTACGTTAGTTTCATATCAAACGATATCCCGTTGGCTTTCGCAATCCCCACCATTGCGGTTCTTTCTGTCTCACCGTGCTTGTATTTTTTTTCTTTAGGGATCACCCTACTTCGTGTACAAATGGAGCATTCTTTCTGTCACATCAGACGTCTTTCATTTCGTGGTTCTCGCAAGTTCTTTATGCAGCATATTTCTTGCTTATTGCTTATGCATTTCTAGATACTGTTATCACTATCCTGTTTACTATCATCCAGCAGCTGTTTACTATCATCCAGAAGCAAGCAAGACAGGTGAGAAGGCTTTTTCTTGTCTTCTTTTTCTTTCACATAGGCATGATGAGGTTTGCTTTACGTCAGTAGTTAATGTCACTTAATTGGGTACCTCATGTCTTCGGGACATAATAGGACTAGTTGAAAACGAATTCATTTAGTACCCGTTATTCAGGAGGGGACCTTCGTTTTTGAAGGAACTGAGAACTGGCCTAGGAGACACTTGCTGCCGATCACCGCTCACAGTGAATAATATATTCTCCCAGCTCGTCACTGCATCATTTTGCAGTGCACTTTTTTGTTCATCTGTCTCCAAGACACCGCGATTAAAAAAAAAAAAACTTTGAAATTTAACATTTTAAATCGTTTTTTACGCCTATGCTCAAATTCCAAAAGTGCAAATAAATTCTTTAGTTATTCTCCCTTTCTTTTATTATTTCCTACACTGTTCTTATTATTCCTTTTTTTGCCAGCAACAACGCTGGCCAAAATTTGTTCTTGTTCTTTTTTTTTTTTCATTACAGAACTTTGGCACAGCCGATGCGGCAACGGCTGGTTTTTTAGAACTAATCGTTGTCTTGAATGCCGTGAAGACTTTTAGTCTCCTCGCAGTTGTTCCTATAAATTATTTCGCTGAAGGAAAATTCGGTCCCGTTGTGCACCGTACGTATTAGTCTGTCACACGGTGGACTATGTTGAGGAACTTTCAGTAGTCCCAAAGAACACGCCCACGCACAGTACTGTCTCAGAAGTTGCGATGCATGGCAACGTTAATGGAAGCTGCACTAACATTTTCGATTCCAGCAAAAGTAGATGCAGATTTGCCTAAAGTCTGGCTGCACTCAAACGCTGAACGTCGATACTGCAGTAGAAGTAAGAAGAAAAAAAAAACGGCGTCGAGGAAGAAATCGTGAGAATTGAATCAGGTGCGACCAGCCATGAATGTCTCAGAAAGTGTCAGGTTTTCAGGGACTTTGGCACGCTAGTCAGGTGGCAGAAAGCTCAGGGCAGATGCAGCATTCCAAAGCTACTACTTCGGGATTGCCCACAATTGTCTCGCGCAGTTTTTAAATCGTCGTGGTTGCCGTCGCGACGGCATGGTAACGAACGGCCACGATAAGAAAAACAAAATGTCGGCCCCCAAAACGCCTGGAAAATGAAGTAGAGGATTGAAAAAAGCTTCCTGCTGATATCGAGCAGGCTATAAAACAAAGCCAGAAATAAAACGAGCGGGAAATTTAGCGACGCGAGACCGCGGCGTCAGAAAGAAGTTTAAAAACAAAAGAATACAATTCTTACAAAGTCACAAACAACACACATTTCTCTGCGAATCTGTCCAAAACCAGCCAAAGAATGCAGTTATAACAAAGTCACAAACAATACACATTTCCCCTCGCGTCTATCTAAAACCTTTCTGTCATTTTCCTCATCAGCATTGTACGATGTGGGACATAAAACTGGGCTACCGCAATCAAGACCACGCCCCCCGTCAGTTGAAGAGTCTAATTACAGCATAATCGTTGAAGAAGCAGCAGCAAAAAGCAGCGCACTCCTCTTTCCCTCTCTGCCTGTCTCTGAATAATACTCCCCCCGCCCCTCCCCCCCTTCCTCCCCGGACGCGCAAGCAAAGCAGATCGGCCAATGCCCCACGTGGCCTCATCCTTCACAATCGTGCATTGCGCGCTTCTCCCGCCGCACCCCAGGCAGGTCGTCGCCACAGGAGACGACGCAGGTATCCAGGGCGTCCCTATCTCCTTCCACATGTCTCCCCGTGTTTTCGCAACCAGGCCAGCAGAGGGGATTCAACCTCATAAAGCCGCCGCAACCGATAACGACACCGAAAAATCAGAATCCTCTCTTTTGACCGCTCATAACGCAGTGAAGAAAGAAAAAAAAAGAGAAAAGAAAGGAGCAACAAACGAGCGCGCACGTGAGAATCAGCTGCGATGCAGGCTACTTTCGCGCCATGGATCAGCACTGTGACGAATGCTTCGGAGAACAACACAGAATGGCAGTTATGTTAGCGATGAGGTTTATGAAGTCGATATAGTCAGTGTGACCACGACGGCTCGTCGTTAACAACGTGCTCCAGTCCTGCCCCTTACCAGTGGCATGTGCTTCCTTTACCAAGGCCAAGCAGCAACAGGTAGGTTTAGAACAGGGGGACCTTATCGATTAGGCGTACTCAGCAATTCTGGACAAAAGCGTTATTGAACGGCAACAACTTTATGAGCGCAATTTTTTCATATATTGTAAGATTTCACTACGAAAATCACTATATCCGCAGATACTCCGTCATCAGGCTTGCGTTTTTTTTTTCTTGGCTACTAACTTTTTTGCTGTCGTCAAAAGCGTTCCCCATTGGTTTTTTATGGCAGTCTTAAGTGGTATATGCGAGTAATGGAAATACTCTTTTAAAAAATGCTACACATCGGAAGAATGGACCATTACCTTCAATATTTCCATATCAATACCTTACAATATTCCAAAATTCAAAATTTTAGCCTAATAATGTTGGACATGGGGGAACAGTGGGCTGCCAGTGTCCGGGCGCAAGACAATATTGTTACGAAGACGAAGAAGAGGGCAGTGGCGCGGGACGGAGCTCTGGAGCTAGGCCCGCAGTCATTAAAAAATCTTATTTCATTTGTCATGTCGTCCTTTTATTAGGCTTGCCACCTCGTAACATTTGGTGTGAGGTGCGGGTTCCTCATCGTCATCCTGGTCCCTGGAGCATCGCCGCCTTCTGCTCGCCTTCGTCGTTGGCCGAGGGGACCTGGACTCCGCCGCCGGCTCAACCCGAGCCCGACCTGACCAGAACCGACCAGCCGCTCCCCCCCCCCCCCCCCGCCTCGTCCCCAGCCCCGACCACAAGACACGACGACCAGGACCAGACGCAGTATGACCCGACGACGACCCGAATCAAGACGGCACCCCCCACAAGCTGTCCGGCGAGTCCTTAAACCCTGACCTTCGGCTGTGGGCGACTGAGCGCTCGACCTGAAGCTCCAAGGACAACGGATCATCAGGTCATCTCGTTCATCTTGGTGGCATGCCTTTCATCATCTTCTATCCTTTCTGATCATGGTCATCGCCTCCTCACCATTCAGAATTCAAGCAATCGATCGGGACGATCGCTCGGAGGACCCGGGTCATGTTACGAAGACGAAGAAGAGGGCAGTGGCGCGGGACGGAGCGCTCGCGCTAGGCCCGCAGCCATTAAATCATATCATCTGTCATCATGTTGTCCTTTTCCTAGGCTTGCCGCCTCGTAACAATATCGCCCCTGCGGTTATGGTTTCGCGCACGCGCACTGACGCCGCGGTATTCCCTTATCCCCGTAACCGAAAGGGACCCACTATTCTAAATGTCTCTAATGCGTTCTTAGTCCACAAGATAAGTAAAGTACTGGTTTCTCCATTCAGAGCTAGCTTGAACATATATTTCGCAAAAAAAAAATACAAACGAAAAGACGTCTGTGCTAGAAATAAGGCAAAGACCGAAGACACCTGGAGCGCGGACAGCTGGAGCTACTTATAACTAAGTTGAAAGAGCACGGCGAATACTTCGTTATAGCCGTAGCTTCGTTATAGCTCGTGTTGAAAGAACTTCCAATGGGAACTGCCATTCCTTTGTTATATCCATTATTTCGTTATAAACTGTTTTTTATAAAGAGGTTAGACTGTATATGACAAATTATGCATATGTGCACCTCCTAAACGAAAATGAGGGCGTCCACCGCTGCTTAAAATAAATTCCGAAAATTGAAAAAAAAAAGAAGAAAGGCCATTCACTGCTGTTCCGCACGGCTCCAACACTCCCCGAAATCACATGTAGGATAGGAAACTCGTATGGCTGGGGAATACTCCGAAGTGGTTGGGGGCACAAACGAGCTGATCTCCTATACATAATTGACTTTCAATTGATTCCCGAAGTGCGCTTGGCTCTCTGAGACGTGCAGAGGCAAGTAGAAACATTGTTATCGTTTTACACGGCTCATGTTTAGCCTTGTAAGTCGTATTTCTTTCAGGCGTCTTCATTTTCTTTGCATTTTTACCGGCACATTTTTTCCAGAACAACAATTGGAAACAATCGAACATGTCATTGGCCCGACCTCAGTCTATAGTTGCTCCAACACCAGCAGGTGGGGATCCCCGCAGTATTGTTTTAATCCGCTTTATCGCTGAGTAGGTGACGTCGCGAGGTCGTTCCCCGGGCAGCGGGGTCAGCTTGATAAGTGAATTGCGTCCATGCAAAAAGCTCGTGATTCACGTAAGGAGCAACGAACTGTGACATGCAAGCGACTATTTTGAAGCCATAGCTTCACTACGCCAGCTACTTCGCTTCGTCGAGCGTGGTCGCACCTCGGCCGTATGCCCGTGGGTGCAGTGGACGCCCGTCATCCGTTTGTAGAGGAAGGGATGAAGTGGGAGTGAAAGAAGAAAGAGAAAGAGGGGCTGTAATGAAGAAAATGAATTTGAGGAAACGAAATTACGCAGTAACTCTCTCACATGTCTCGATGGACACCCGTCATCCGTTTGTCGGCGTCAGAGATTACCCAAGTAAATCATCAGTACCCGGGTTCGAACCAGACCGCGGCGGCCGCGTTTCGATGGAGGCGAAACGCAAGAGGCGCCCGTGTGCTGTACGATGACAGTGCACGTTGAAGATCCCCAGGTGGTCGAAATTATTCCGGAGACCTCCACTACGGCACCTCTCTCTTTCTTCTTTCACTCCTACCTTCCTCCCTTCCCTTACGGCGCGGGCGGTTCAGGTGTCCGCCGATATATGTGAGAGAGATACTGCGCCATCTCCTTTCCTCAAAAACCAATTTTAGCATTGCATCGCTTAACCACAGCGAAGCCTAAGCGTAGTCATGGCCTGTAGCTCGCTAATTAATGACGCAGTAATTCTCTGTCAGCTCGGTGGACACCCGAACCGCACCGTACAGGAAGGGAGGAAGTGGGAGTGAAAGAAGAAAGAGAAAGAGGGGCCGTAGTAAAGAAAGTGAACATTGTATTTGAGGAATGGAAATTACGCAGGAACTATCTCGCATATGTCAGCGGACCCCCGTCATCCGTTTGTTGAGGAAGGGAGGAAGTGGGAGTGAAAGAAAAAAGAGAACGAGGGACCGTAATGAAGAAAGTGAAAATTTTATTTTAGGAAAGGAAATTACGCAGTAACTCTCTCGCATATGTCGGCGGACACCCGTCATCCGTTTGTAGAGGAAGGGAGAACGTGGGAGTGAAAGAAGAAACAGAAAAAGGGGCCGTAGTGAAGAAAATGAATTTGAGGAAAGGAAATTAAGCAGTAACTGTGAATCCACGTCCAGGGACGAAGATGAAGAAGGAACGCCCAGCGAAACGCAGCGGCGAAAGAGAGAGAGAAAAACTTTATTTCAACAGGAATTCGGGGCACGCCCCAGGGTCCCCGCACGACCCCACTGCACTCAAGTGTTTATGTTCCTAAGGACTGACTCTGCAAATTCGACTGAGCGAGTTCCACTCGGCCAGCTGGAGCTATCGCGTCACTCCAGGTTTAACCAGAGCTAAACCACAGCCAATTTTTTCCGTTTTATTTATTCAACCAGCCAATGCATGGAGGCGGAACCATTGCTTGCAACTGACCATTAATTATGACCTTAGCAAATGATTATCTGCTCTTTGATATAGCTCCGAATCGTTTTGTGCCTTATGCGCTTAACTTTAGGTTTGGTTGATTGGGGTTTAACATCCCAAAGCAACTCAGGCTTCCGTAGTGAAGGGCTCCGGAAATTTCGGCCACCTGGGGTTCTTTAACGTGCACTGACATCGCACAGTACACGGGCCTCTAGAATTTCTTAACTTTAGTCAGTACGGATTAATTCAAAGCTTTATTAACGCAAGTGGCGTTATTAGTGAAATAACAGTCACTAGTATGATTGAACGACGTATCCGCCTGCCCAGACACCCCGGCCTGGAAAGCGGTGCTCTGTAGAAATTAGAGAATTTTCACAAAGCATCCAAAAAACAGTATAGCAGCCTGTATACAAGGAGTAACGCGCGTTTTAATACGCCATGTTTTGATCTTTATTTTGATTTTTTTTGTTTCATTCAGCATATGTTTGCTAACTGACAGACAAAAAAAAAAACAAGGAAACCAAAGTGGCAGAAATAAGCCTCCCTCGTTTTGTTATTTTTTCCTGGGCAGGCTTAGTTAGAAATATATACGCGGAAGTTCAGTGAACGAGATCAATACCAATTATGCTATATATCATCGCGGAAATTAAACCGCGCACTCAACTTTCCTGCATCCTCCTGTACTTCTCGTAATTGCCATGTTGAATCATCGTTCCGAAGCACAGCTAACACGCACACACACGCCGATAATGCGGAATCACATTGGCGGTAGCTCAAACTCGCACCTGCACTGAACACTTAGTGCCGGGTGTCACTGTTTGATCGATGACGCTGCCTCAGACGTCGGACGAATAAAAAAGTCAGTATAGAAAGCCGGATGAACCTTCAGCTCCTCTGGGAGAGTTCAACGCGAACTCAGTGCAGAACATACACACAAGCTTGTTGCAATGCTGGCAGGCAGGCCTGCAGGCCTGAAGGCAAGCGGCTATAGCTGTTGCTGAGCTGTGTACATAGCAAACCGCACCGAGAGCGATGGATGGGTCCTGGTGCCTCACGGCGCCCGTGTGTAGCGGCGGGCGATGCAGACCAGGCGGGCAGAGTGCCAGGACCTCTTTCTTATACTGGGGCCGCGTTCGCGCGATCACCTTCGATAATTGATGGCCCCGTGATTCAGAAGGCATGGTGGGACGCCTCTGCGCTTGTTTCCTTGCTTTTTTTGTTTGTTTCGCTTTCGTATATGCCTTCGTGGTCCCAAGTCTGCAGAGCAGCCTTTATTTCCTACTTGGTTTCTATCGTTCGCTTTTCTTTATTTTTTTTAGCTGTGTGTGCGCGCGCATGTCTGCCATTTTGTTATCGCTGAAAAGTCGGCCGGCAAGGCCGCAGACTGGCGCCACGGCAGTAACCTCGGGACTCTGTCGAGTGGCGCGTCCGATTTTTGGCAACGGTCACCGTATGCAGATCGCGAGTTTCTTTTTCCACAGCCGGCCCCCTGTTCCCCGACGCCCGGCCTCCCGAGCTTCACGGCTGCGAGCGCTGTCAGTGCATCTCCTTGGGGGTCGGCTGGTTCTCGGCCGGCCGAGTTAGCTAGGAGGATACGAGTGTGCGCATGCGCCTAGGATCATGCGAGTTGTTTGTTTGTTGATTAGTGTTGTCTTTATCGTCGTCTTCGTTCGAGACAGGCCATCCGCACCTTTAAGACACGTAACAATTGACGGAGAACGATCAGCGCTGACTGCGGAGTGTTTGAAGTTTTTTTTTTCTCTAAAAGAGACAAGTGGACGAAGCAGAAAGAGCAGAAATGCAGCGAGACAGTAAGACTGGGCTGTGGTTTCTCGACTCAAGCTGTCCATGGTAGCGAAACATCACGCAGTCAGTAAGCCGGTGCGACTAACGTAACATGGCTTTGAAAACCGAGCGTTAACACGCATACACATCTGACTTAGTCTTCATCGAAGTATTGTCTGGGTTGGTCACGGTTCACACAGGAACAAAATGGCCAGGTGGAGCTTGTGCACGCTGTCATACTGAATATTTTTGTTTTGTTCTTGTTAACTGGAGCTTCATATATCTCAAAGCAACACTATGCAGTCTATGAGAAATCTCTTTGTGTAGAGCTCAATATTGATTTCAACATACAAGGGTACTTTAACCTGAAGTGGAAGTATTGGCACACTGGCGCCTTTGAATTACGTCTCCGTCGAATTGCGGCCGCAGTGGTCTGGACAGAACCCGTGAACTAGTGCTTAGCAGCCATGACAAAAAGGAGTCTGATTGGTCGTTGTGATGGGCCTGAACGCCGGTAGATAAGAAGAAAAACATACCAACATTTCAAGAACCTGTGAGGGATTTATGAAAAAAAAACTGCAAAGCAAAATGAGAACAAAGCCCAGAATATTGTGTTTAACAAAGCGGTTTCTTGGCGAGTTGGTCATGCATAAATTTATAAAAACCAGCGCTTGAAGGACGCGGACAGAAAGAGATACACACACACGCACACTGCGCTGATATTGGACGATGTATGTGTTGCTTGAGAAGCTATAGGTTGCTTTAGATAATCCTTAACGATAAAAGAAATTCCATGCTGGGATACCATCACATGCCGTATATTTATACGGGAGGTTCGGAAAGCAACCTGTAGAGAGTTCTGTATCGATCATCTCAGGACTTTCTTATTGGTGCGCTGGCAATTTGAGATCTATAATACACTTTGACCTAGTTTGTTCAAGGCTGTCTCGAGCAGCAGCTTCCAATAACTAAATGCCGCGCCAGTGACGCCCGCTTTGGCAACAGCCAAAGGCTAACCGCTGAGCCAAGCCAGGCCACCTGTAGCGATTTTCTTGTGTTCCGTACGCCTGCTCGCAGTCGCTGCGTTTCGAAAAGTGAAACCGTTTGGGCTCGGGGCATTTGGCAGAGCACGGGATTTGGAAGCTCTCACCGGCGCGGTCGGCGAGTTCGGTCGGATTGCGCATGTATGTATGAATCGCTGCCGACGACAGGCTTGGTGGGCATACATTTTTCTTCTTCTTTTTGTGTGTGTGCGAGGATTAGTTGTACTGCTTTCCCTCGTGCACATCTGGACAAATAAGCTACATCCTCGCTCTCAGCCCGTCGCGACTTTCCCCTCGGCGAGCCTTGGGAGGCGCGAATTTCCGGATCAAGGTGAACGGGACGCAACATACCCGTCGACTTCCCTTTATAGCTCAAGCGTCCGACGGCGCCTGTGTTTCGTTCTTGTTGTATTTGGTATGCTTGAGTCCAGGCATAGGTGCTGCTGCCAAGGCGAACGAAGGCGGTATGCACTCGAGCGCGGAGTGGAAGGATGGCTGAATGCACAACAAGCATGGCTTCTTCAGCGGAGAGGCACCTCATTGTTCAGGTGCGGTGTATAGCCGAAAGTCTTACTGGTGGTTGGTGTTATTAGCTATTATGCAAAACTCATGGTCCCGAGTACAGAGGTGCCGTAATCACGCACCTCTTTAAAACAAGGCTGTGCATTAGATATCCATAATTGATAGCTCCAAGCTCAGTAACCGCCAATCGCGCGAACGAAGGTCTCCTGTTTACTTCCTGCACTCTGCGATGGCTGCATAATGTGAGAAAGACGCCACGGGTGATGGCTCCATAATGTGAGAAAGACGCCATGGATGAATGTAATGGTTAAATCAGTCCGTGCATTACTTTCAGTGGGTTGACCCTCTTGTTTTCTGGTAACCGAAAACCATAAGCGACTAGAAAGAAGTCGCCTATTTCCAGAATTTTTTTTTGTCGTCCTATAAGTCCGAATAGTGCCTGGCTACCACTGTGAACGATGTCATACCCAACAATTCTGGACAAAAGCATTTTTGAACGGGAAAAAGTTTATGAACGCAATTTTTTCATGATTTTTAGATTTCACTTTAACAATCAATACATCTTCAAGCCTGGGTTCGACATGCTTGCATTTCTTTCTTTGCTATTAACGTTTTTTAGATCTTCAAAATCGTTCCTAATTGCTTTTCTATGACAGTCTTTACTGCTCCGTGCGAGCGATGGAAAAGCTTTAAAATAAAGATTATGCTGCAAGTCGGAAGAATGAACCATTACCTTCAATATTCCCTTAAGAGTATCAATTTTCCAGTATTCAAAATTTTCACCCAAAAAAAAGTTCGACATGATTATTCATTCCGGAACTAAGCACTGGCATCTTTCGATTCCGTACATCTTTTTCCACCCCATGCTATTGTTGTTGCGTTTGTATCGTGTATTTTGCATTGCTGTTTCTTGATTTATTCTTTTGTATAATTGATTTATAATTTTATTTTAACATCTCAAGAGCGTGTTTATTGTTTCCAGCGTGTGTTTATCTGTATATTGTATGTCCACCCTGCTAACGTCTTGTAAAAAATCGCAGTATCAATAAATAAAAAAAATATTGTCGTTTAGCGGTCAAAAGTAGCACGTGTGTTGCATGTTCGTCTGTTTATCTGAGTCATTGCGCTACGACCTATAGGTACCATTCTGTAATGACAGGCAATTCTTGTGGCATTTTTTAAAAGTAGAAACAAACTGCAGTTAATTTTGGATGGCGTTTCCTAGAAGGCCAACAAAAAAGCTCGGTTCAAAGAGCACTGTACATGATAGCGTGCTCTATTATTTTTTTATTTTATTTACAATACCCCTAAGGGCCCTCGTGCGAGGGTATTACATAGGGGGGGGGGGGGGGGGGGGGGGGCGATACAATCATAAAAATATGGTACAGGAATTTGAACAAAATACACGTAATAATGAATTAAAACTAGTAATGTACACAAATAATAACAACAAACAACGCAGAATAAAATACTCAGTAAATGCACATAATACAACAAAAATACCAAATCTGTTAGTCCGTGGTTTGCTTTAGCGAATGCTGAAACGATTGTGGGTTAACCTCAATAGCTATGTGTGATGGCAAGTTATTCCAATCTATTATAGTGCGAGGAATGAATGATTTCGCGTAGAGCAATGAACGGCATGTGATGCGTTTTATTTTGTTAACGTGGTCACGGCGAGGAAAGACTGCAGGGTGTGGCAAAAAGAAGTCGTCGTGGAGGGTGGGATGGTGATACAGTTTGTGAAGCAAGGTTAGGCGAGCGAAATGGCGTCGACATGATAGCGGTTCCAACTCGGCACGTTGTTTTAATGCTGTGACACTGGTGAAGCGTGAATAATCTGAAAAGATAAAGCGAACAGCACGGTTTTGCAGGGATTCAAGGTTGTTTATGATGTAAGCTTGATGAGGGTCCCATATGGCAGAAGCATACTCAACTTTCGGGCGGATTAGCGTGATGTAAGCAAGTTTTTTTAAATCTTGCTGCATCTGACTGATTTCCGGTTTTCGACTCTTTTTCTATGAAAGCACTGCATCGCCTCTTTCAGCAAGCGACTCCAGACATTAGCAGCGCTCCCTGGGAGCCAGCGGCACCTCGCAGCCGCGTCATCGCCCCGCGACCTCCGCGGCCAGTCGCACTCACTTCCTCACTAGGCTCCGCCGGCGGCCCCGAGCGATCCTTTTGTCGCGTCGGGTAGCAAGGTCGCCAGTGACAGCCCCGCCTTGCTCTGGTGGTCAGCAGATGGATGGCCTGCTCGGATCGACAGGTCAGCCTTACAGATCGCCACACTTGTCGGGAGCCCTTGAGACCGGCTGTCATTGGTCAAAACGCCTATCCGTGCCCTTCCGGGCATGCTTCAGGAAGCCCCGGGGCGTATTGCGCCAATCGGACCTTCGTGGTGTGAGCAAATACAGCGGGCATGCGCGAAAGGTAAAAAAGAATCTACTAATAGCTTTGTAATGCATACTTACGTGTGACTTTGTATTCATTTTTTTATTATTATTTTTTTAGTATTGTACACGTGTGCCAGTAGGCTCAAAAGGGGGTGGGCAGTGTAGAAGAAAATTAGAACTGCACATGAGTTTTACTCTTGCGTTTATCTCATGTTGGTCGATATAGCGATTACTCAAGAACACTCTCATGCGGTGGCGGCCCATTGTTTATTTGACAGAGCCCGAGTTCGTGCCTAAAATATATTGCTATCAGAACCGAATTTCGGTTGAGGGTAAAAGAGGGAATGGCAGTGCACCAAGATGTCAGTTAGCGTCTCCAGCCCACTTTTTGAGGGAAAGAGCAGGTCTTGAGAAGGAAAGGCCCGACTCGCCCTCAACTCTCTTCCTCGACGTTCTTGCGCTTTTCCTGAAACAGCAGGGTTCATGCTGGTTTTCAGCCATGAAATTCAAGGATTTTCAAGGACTTCCAAGGACCCCGACTATTTCTTTCAAGGACTTAGTCACACAGCCTTTTATCAAAGAAAAATTTCTTACATCTCACGTATCTAGCATTTGTTGCACAATAGACTTGTAACGTAAAAAATAAACCTCTCTTGAAGGCCGTTTATCAGCAAAGAGTTGCTAGTAAGAGCGGTAACTGCGATACCAACAAATTTATGCCGTTTCTGCCCGCACATGCACCTCACATCTGTCCTGCGTCTGCAAGCTTCGCTGTTGAAAGCGTCGTCGAACTTCACCACATCTTTATTTTATTATAAGCTGATGGATCTGACATCTAGCCGTACCAAAAGCAGACCTTTCAAGGGTTTTCAAAGGATTTTCAAATTCAAGGGTTTTCGAGGACCCCACAAAAATTCCCTGACTCTCAAGGCCCTTGAAAACACTTCTTCCAAATTCAAGGGTTTTCGAAGTTTTCAGGGACCCGCATGGACCCTGGCAACAGTGTACTGGAGTCGACTTCTGCCGCATTCGTGTAAACGCGGCTTCTAAACGAGCAAACGTGGCGGCGAGACATCGAAACGGGGGACGCACACAAGAGAGCCGCACGCTGCGACGCCTCCTTCGTGGGAATGTCCTCCGCGGTGACGTAGATCAACGACCTTTATGCATGCGGCGCGAGCACGCCGTTGTTCGCCTCGACTCCGTCCCCTGGTTGCAGGCGCGGGGACCTCGGCGGCGGCGGCGCCTCGGTGCCGGGCCGCCGAAGCCGTTATGCGGGCGAACGCGGAAGGAAGGAACGGCTTGCAAGGTCGCACGCGCGGCGGTGGTGCTGCTGGTCGTGGCGCCGACCTGACCGTTGAGGCAGCTTGCCGCCGGAAAGGGCCTTCGTGGAGGACACCGTGACCGGTGCGTCCTACGGACGGTACCGACTTGTGGTGGCTTTAGGGCACCCGATTCTACACGCGTAGCTCTTGTTGTTGTTGGTTTGTGTGAAGTGGCCACACGACTGGAGATTGCCCAGGGTTTGGAGCAGCTCGAATTAATAGTAGGGATGGACTGAAACTTAATTTGTATAATTGGATTGGTTTGTGGTTTATGGGCTTTATGGGGTTTATGGGTTCATGGGTTTATGGGGTATATGGTCAACAAGCTTTTCTCAAAACGACGATGGAAAGTGTTTTCACTCCTCATTGAGAGAGAAACTGTTGCATTCATTGCAAAAGCAAAATAGCATGTGACGCTGTTTCCTTAATTGCGCAGTTGAGCCCTGCTGCATGAGTTATAAAATGCAGTTTAGTTTAGTTTAGTTTAGTTTAGTTTAGTTTAGTTTAGTTTAGTTTAGTTCAGTTTAGTATGGGGTTTAATGTCCCAAAGCGACTAAGGCTATGAGAGACGCCGTAGTGGAGGGCTCCGGAAATTTCTACCGCCTGGGGTTCTTTAACGTGCACTGACACCGCACAGTACACGGGCCTCTAGAATTTCTCCTCCAAAGAAATTCAACCGCCGCGGCTGGGATGGAACCCGCGTCTTTCGGGTCAGCAGCCGAGCGCCGTAACCACTGAGCCACCGCGTCGGCGTATAATTGGATTGGAAATTAAAACCTAATACTCAAAATTGGAATCGCTGGTTGGAGTTGTGATCTGTGAACGCTGTCACCCTTATATGGTGTGTACTTTTGTGTGTGTGCGCGTACGGATACGAAAAGGAGGAGGAGGAGGAGGAGGAGGAGAAACATTTCTTAGAACCAATGAGATTATTGATCTCGATCGAGTGGTCGAGTGGATGGCTTCATTCCAGGATTCCGCTGGCCATGGCTGCTCGACGCTGCACGAGCGCATCTTGTCCCGCCAGGGTATCGCCGGACAGCTGTACCTGTTACCGCTCAAATAGTTCGGTGTGTATTTTTGTGTGTGTGCGCTTATGGATGATGGATAATGAGAAAAATTGTCACGGAATTGTCGGAAAAACGTCGGGTTTGTGTCACATTAGATGGAGAAATCTGTAATTAAGAGTAATTAACAGTTAAGCTCCCCGAAAGATGTACAATTTGGGTATCGATATAGCCACGGGAACGGTGTGACGTCACATCCACCGAAAGTCGTCACGGCTTAGTGTCCTCGGCTTTCGCCTCTCAACACTTTAGTTGCCAAAGTGTCCACGCAATTTTCTCTCTCACTCTCTTTTCTCCTCACTTCCGTGACAGCCAGACTCTCGTAAACGGCGAACTCGTTGTCTAACGCCTCCACTTCCGCTTTCCTTTTCGCTTAAGAAGGACGATAACGAGGAGAAAGGAGAAGAAGAAGAAAGGAAAGGCTCTGTAACTTGCTCTCTATAGTTACGCGTGTTAAGCTGCGAGGGAGCGGAATTGACTAAAGGGTGAGTGAGGAAAGAACAGAGGGCGCCACCGGTTGAAGAACACGCAACAGCACGCAATACACGCTCAACCGTGTTCCCGCACAGGGCTCGGCGCTGGTCTCCAGGGCGGACCGCGTCTCTCTCCTTGGCCGGGGCCGGAAGAAGCGGGGGAGCTGTTCGCCTTGGCTTCGCCGGCGGCGAAGAAAGTGGCCCCGGCCGATGCCGCGTTCCTCGCAAGGTTATCGGGCCGATTTAAGCCGGCTCGTCCTTGCCGCACTGCCGAGCGCCCCTTTTTTTGTCCCGTTTGTTTCGCGCCTTTCTTATGAGCGCCGCCGCCTCGTTGTTTACGCGAGCTGGACCAGCGAGGAAACTGGTTAAGCAACGCGCGCGTGGCACTTCAATGTCAAAGGCTAGCGCCGCCGCGCTAAAAGCAGCCCCCTCGTTTTCTACCACTGTCCTCGGGGCCCGCGTAACCGGTGACGTAGCGCGCATAGTGTGCTCGATACTGTTCCGTTGTGTGTTGTGCTACAAATCCCGCAGTCAAAGACTCGTCACGCTTCGCCTGTTTCACCCAATTATCGTACGCATTTGGTACACTAGTTGTGCAAGTTAGGATTCCAATTTAATAAACAGCACGAGCTGAACAAGCGGCGTGAGGTGAAATCAGTTATTGAGTTATACTAATATAAGCATTAGTGATGATTGCGGAATCATTTATAGTTTGTGCAACTTTCAATGCTTGTGGTATTGGTTAATGTCTATTAACTATTTCTCATTAAATCAACTGATTAAACTCACTCAGGAGTATGGAATCAGCACGCTGGACTGTACACTGAAAGCATACACACTTGTTTACGGCCGCACAGTCTCACTTTGCCCTGAGCGCGATTAGGTTAGGTTATGAAGAATGGAAAGAGGCGGAAACTACCCCACTCTCTGTGGGCACCTGAGCCACAGTGTGGAGGAAGTGATGGAAAGACAAGACGGAAACGTAGGTACGCACAACGCATGCTCTGAGGCGTGCCTGGCCGCGTACAATAAACAACTCGCGTACAATAAACAACTCGCGTACAATAAACAACTCGCGCTCAAGACCGTTGTGTCACAACTCACACCAAGCATACCACAGTTCTCACAACTCGGCACCGTGGGCGTCTACACACTGAAAGCGTGATGATGTCCCCTTTATACGACACATTATGTGGAATGAGCAGCGAAAAGTGGGGCCTACTTTCTTACGTCGGCGTCGCACTGCTCAAGTACGGATTCTGCGGTCAAATGATTTCAGAAAAAGTGCCTGTTCAGCATTCATTCGATTCCTTAAGACGGAGATTGGGATCATAGAATGGAACCTATTGATCAGTACAGTTCGCCCGCTTATCTTGTGCATGCTGTACGGGCAGAGTGAGTTAATCAAGAGATATCGATCCAATGAACGCGTTTTTTAAAGCACCATTAGAAGCCATCGCCCCATATCTCGGGTGGGATCCCAATCAGACAAAATGTAGGAACTAATTCCCGTTTACAATCCTTGGACCCAGACCTGAAGCTCCGGCTACCATCAGGCCTACCACGACGAGAAGAAACTTTGCTGTGTCGCCTCTGGCTTGGTGTAGCGTTCACCAATCACTACTCATTCTTAATCGGTATGGCTGATAGTCCTGCATGTTCCATCTGCGGGCAAGACGAGACCATAACCCACATTCTTTGTGACTGCCCTGCCTACACCACCGAAAGGCAGTCTCTCAGCCGTGCGCTGGAGCGCCTAGATACACGCCCTTTCACGGAAATGAAGATTCTCGGCCCCTGGCCGCGGCGGTCGTCGGCGGAGAAGGCCTGCAAGCCACTGCTCCGCTTCTTGAGAACTTCTGGCCTGCACGATAGGCTGTGACTTTAACGAACAGTGACGTTTTATAGTGACTTCAATTTTCTGTTACTCTCCTTTCTCTTTCTTTTTTTTTATCCCCTCACCCCCTTCCCCCCGTGTAGGGTAGCAAACCGATTATTATTTCGGTTAACCTCCCTGCCTTTCCTCTTCTATATCCTCCTCCTCCTCCTCAGCGCAATGAAGATTTCTGTCTAAATATATATAGATAAGGGGACTTCATTAAGCTCAAAATAGCACACAAATTCCGCATTACTGCCATCAAATGATTAAACAAGTTTCGCGCGGCCAAACAGCCTGCCACGAAGCTGGGTGGAAAACGAAGATGTGTTACAAGGTTAAACCGAGTAAAAGGGTTACCAGAGCCAAAACCGAGTGCCTCTGGGTAAGAAAGTTATCACGAAGTCACAGTTCTTGCGTTTTGTTCTCTGTATCAGTATTTTTTTCTTCAGCAGGGCATTTGTTGTGCTAGCTTTCGGTTTCCACGCGCAGTCGGTGTACACCTCCAGAGCTTCCCCCTTCGCAGGAGTTGCCCATCGCAGCCGCCGATGCTATCGCTGTCGGCCGCATAATATGTGCGATGAAGGGCGCAGCCTCGGGCACCTCGTAATCGAGAGATCGAGGCCCGCGACAAGAGAAGCCGAACTTGATCGCGCGACCATATCGCATCGCGGAAGGAACCTTGATTTCATCTTTGACGGCCTTTTTCTCTCTCTCTCTCTCTCTCTCTCTCTCAATGTCACAGTCGCTTTCCAGCGCTCGCGATTCGTCGGTCAGTGTACCGGCGGCTGCCAAGTCTATGACCCCAGCTCGGCTGCCAAACATAGAGGAGAGATCGCCTGACCTGATGGCTGTTGCGTCCAAATTGATATCGAAAGGACGGACACGCATGCGCACGCGCTCGCTTCGGGCTGAGCGTAAGTGGAGCGGGGCTGTTATGTGCGGCCGCTTTCTCCGATTCGTGCTGCCATCTGGCGGGGGATAAAGGCGTGGGTGGGCGCATGGAAGTCGTTTGGGCAACTCTTTGTGCCCTTCTGAGTTGTAGCTATAGTGGCTGCGAGAAAGCTATTTAAAGATAAAAACTGATGACTCCAGTCCGTCTATCTCCCTATATTTCAAACGCACAAATAAAGAATAATTTTAAAAAATGAGCTGCCAAAGCATTCCGCACAATCTTCACCACTCGCGGCTATAGTTAGGTGCAATAGTTGGGTACAGCAGTCTGAAGGAAATGGGATAGCTAAATCGTGGTTGAGGGATCCACAAGCTTACATGCGCCGTTTTCGTATTTGTGTTATGTGCTTTCTGCGCACTAATGGCTATGCTGCGAAATATAGTAGTGCCGTTATTGGTACAGCACCTATGGTTTTAGTCTCGTTTTGAGACCTCACTTTCGCAATGACTTAAACGCTAACACTGGGCACCTGTTTGCACATCTCAATTTGGAACATCCTCGGAATATATTGATTTGCATGATTTTCTTCCCATAGCACCGAACGTCTGTTACATCGAACTTTGTTTCCACTATCCATCTTTCTATTGAACGCGCTGTTTCAACGTTAAGAGTATACTCCTAAACTTCAATTCTCTTTTTTTTTTTTCAGTCATTTAATAAAACACGTCGTTCGCCCTTCGATAAGCGCACTCTGCAGGAGAAAGAAAGCATGTCCAGTTGAACTGGCCTCTCTCGAAAGTTTGTTCGCCGCGAAAAGTCAAGAAGAGGGCGCTAGCTTAATTCGTCCTTTCGCAAAGCATGAAACGCCTACAGTGGAAGCAAACGAAGGGAGAAGAAAAAAAAGTTTCACAAAAGAATTGCTTCCATGTTGAGGCTCTTTTACTTGACCTTTCGGAGTTCTGAAGAGACAAGTGAAGAGTTCCAATGATCTTTCGTTTTCTCTTCATTCTATTCTCCCATCTCCTCATTTTGTGCTTCTCTGCCCCCTTTACAGTACTCCGCAGTTTCCATTCGTCCGCAAAGAAACGGATGCAAGAGAGTCTTCAGTGCGAAATGGCGATGTGTCGAAGCAGCATCGAATGACCGAAATAAGGAATTAAAGACTTGGTAGCGAGGAGGAAAAGTAAAAAAGAAGGCACGACAACGGACCAAGAAGAGGTGACTTTCAACGAGCACGGCGAAAACGTCGAGAAAGCGGCTCGCGGCGGTGGCGGCGCGCCCTCTTATCTCGTTTCTTTTTTTTTTTTTTCTTGCCCGGGTTTTCGTCTCTCGCGTCTTTTCCTAACTACGTACTTTACTCCGCAAAAACCCAAGTGCCGCGAACCGTGCTGGCTAGAGCGAACGAGCCGAGCGAGCGAAAAGATCGCGAACCTGCCGACCGTGTACAAACATATGAGCCTAAAATTGAAGCGACCAGAAGGTAGCTTGCACTCGCTCTCCCGTATAATAGAGCGTCGTTTCCTTTTCTCCTTACGGCGACCCGTTCGTTCGTTAGTTTTCGTTTCCCCACCAAAAAAAATAAAAGATTCTGCTCTGAAAAGAGCCGCCGGTTCTCGCCGGGCGGCGGCGCGGTGGTGTCAGATCTCTCCTTAGACGCCTGAGCGCCCCGGCTAAAAGTTTTCGTCTGTGTGTGCGTACGTCGGGAAGGAAGAAGCGCCGCTCATTCTCCAAAGTGCGGCACGCGCCAGTGGTGCGCACTCTTTCTCCCCTTACAGCATAATAGCGGGCCAGTAGCGCGTCTGTCTGTGCACACACGGAGCCAAGGTTCGAGGGAGCCGTATCAAAAGGTAAACAGTCGTCGACAGCGGTGCTCCCGTCGTGACCCATTGACACGTGTTGACTCGCTGAGTCGTCGCCGACGACGACACCATCTTATCCCCCCCCCCCCCCCCCCCCCTTGGCCTCCCCCAGCTTTAGAAATGGCGACCGGCTGTATCCGAGCCATCTCGCTGCCTCCCTCCTTGCCCCAAAGCAACCGCCGTCTCTCCTCCGCTCCATCTTCTATCCATCCATCCATCCGTCGGTAGTGTTCCGTTGCCGCCGCTTGGAGCGCTGTTTGCCGTGGGTCGGAGGAGAGGCCCATAGCTATCGAAGCCGGGTTGCTGGCATGCATCGGCGAGCCTTTTCAGCGGCTGTGCCGGTGACGAGGCGGCAGTGCCGGAGCGAATGTGTGCTTGGTGCGCGGTGCGCATGGATTCGGCGACCGCGGCTTTGCAGCCATTGGCGCGCTCGTTCGCAAGCAGGCGCGCGAGGATAGAACCTGCGCGCAGCGACGGGATAAAAGCCTCCCTTACTCTTTTCTTTCCTTTCTTTCCCTTTTTCTGTCCTTTTTTTTCTCCGCATGTGAAAATGGTTGCGCGTCCTCTCTCTTCGTTCCGTGTTTGTGTGATCGAAGCGTTCGCGAAATTGAATCTGGCTGCTTTATTTCTTATATCGCGTTTTCTCTCCCTCTCTCTCCTCTCCATATCGGAAACGTCTGCCGTTGCTTTTTCTCCTGCTACTACTACTGCCTTTGTGCTCGCGATTTAATTTCGTCTGCTTTCGTTTTTGTTACCTCCTTTCAGTTCTGTCGTGCCTTTAAAGTGAAGTTTTGATTCTTTTTCCCTTTTATATCTTTTTTTTTTCTTTCCCCCTCGTGCCCATTCGGTTTGCCCGCCTCGGCATATCCTATACGCGACGCGATTGGATCGCGACGAGTGTGCTCAGAGGAATAAAAGTTTCGAATGCGCGAGTTTTACGCTCAAGGTGTCGCTTGTGTACACGCCAGATCGAACTCTCTATACCACTCTCGCAGACCCGAGAGTCGGGACGAAATTGAGAATTTGCTCTTCCGCTCGTCCGAGTGGGAATATGCACGTCCAATCCAGCTTTTGGGAAGAAACAAGATCAAACGAGGAAATGCTTCGCAGGAAGGACAAATTCGGGAGACAGCGGCACCACTAGATTTCGACAGAGAAGAGTTTCCGGTTTCTTGTGGATTTTTGCGTATTTTACAGGCTCTTTCGAGGACTCGTTTTTTTGAGCTTCTGCTTGTCTTTAGAAGCTCGCGAAAAAAGCAAGAGATGGACAAGCCTTCAACCTTTTGAAAAGAACACCTTGAGTAGTTGTTCGTTTGTAAGGGTTTGCTATATTGACTTGAGAAGTATGTGAAATTCTCATAGCAAAACCGATCAAGCTGTGGCTTCCTTTTGTCATTCTTGTTCTTTTTTAAAGATATCACTGCTGGACCACAAAATCAAAGACTCTTTTTTTTTATTCCTGGAGTCTGACTATATTGCAGCCCACTACGAAAGTAGTGTGATGTTATCAGACGGTAAACTTTTTCACATACAATCGCGCTCAGTATTACCTGCAACGCGGCTGTGCTGATACACGGTGCGTCACCCTCTGCAGCGACAGAAGCGTTGTATATATATAGCTCCTAACGGAAGCACCTTTCATTATCCTCACCTTTCTACCTTTTCTAAGATCATTCTAGAGCACAATTTCTTGTAAACTGCCCCCCCCCCCCCCCCCCCCTTCCCCACCGCCCCGCGAGAGTTTGGAGGTTGTACCGAATACAACGTTTTGCGAATGTTGAGTGCGCCATTTCTCTACGCCATCTTTTTGAAACCAACCCAGTCGTACTTTTTTGTTGTTCAATATCACCACAAAATCTCTGTGCCTCAAAGAATGTACCAACTAGTCCTACAATACGCCTCATTCCACCGTAAAGATTACAGGCAGGATAACAGCCAACATTGTCAGTGAAGAGCACTGCATGGACGCCCGTGCTGGGGCGCGGCCTACGGCAGATGTCTTAATAGAAGCGGATTATCTGTTTCCGCGCATCTTGGCCATTAATTCGAGCAACCAGGACGACCTTGTTGTTATTAATTTCGTAACCGCGACACGACGCGGAAGAGCTTCTTGTTGTCTGATACTCTCCAAACAATGATACGAAGGAGGAAAGAGCACGCACTGTTGCTAATGGCGCATGCTCCTTGCATTGTGATTACAGTTCCACGTTTCAGTGAACAAGTCGCGGAGTACATCACGAGTATGCTGCAGAAAGCACACAGGCAGCATCCAAAAGGGCATGTCTGCACTAAGTTGAAGGGAATGGCTAGTCAACCGTTGCGATTTTGCGCTTTCAACACATTTTTCTCAAATTCCACGAAATAAGAAAGCGGAAAATGGAAGACCTGCAGTCGCGGGGCACTCTTGAACGCCGTCAACGACAGCGGAGCCCTTGTATTTCTAGCAAATGGGGCTCAAATGGTGCGAGGGGAAAGGAATGGAGAATCTCTTTTCTTTTTGTGTTATTCTGTGCGTGTTCCATTCAGTTCACTCCAGTGGGTGTATATAGTCCTGAAGACGATCAATGCGCACTCAAGTCATTTCACAGATTCCCTTCAGACGCCCTACTTTTTTCCACTGGTTTGAAAGAACAATGCTTCAAAAGTGCACTTCATTGTCTGCGTCAAGCTGGCAATACATTTGTGCACATTGCAACCAATTGTAAGTTTTCCATGCGTTAAGCAGTCAGTGTTCGTTGTTGTTTTTTTTTAAAAAAAAAAGCTTTTCCGGTTTTCTTTCAAGAGCGCTTTTCAGTGACCCGGCTGATCGCCAGCTGATGCCATAATCTCTATCTGTCGCGTATATATACGCTGCCGTTATGGACACCACGTGCATGGGAGTCCGCAACGAAATTGAACAGCGAACCCATCGCACCGTGCTTTAGTTCTAACTGCGAGAGAAAAAAAATAATAAACTCACCGAAGTGACCGCCTGTGGGGCACCAGTTGCGAGAGGCTCGACGGCGAAGTTGAGAGCGATATCCGGCATCGCGGGCGAGTGGCCCATTAGGAATGGGACGGCGTTCGGACAGACGCACTGGACCGTAAGGCGTAGAGAGCGTATCCCTCGATTACACCTCTCCCACGCCTCTGTACAGTTTACGAGGACATCATCACAACTTCTGCTCCGATGGCCTCTGCCCCCATCTTCTGGATCGAGTCACTGGAAGGACCATTCGTCATTTTCGCGAGCAGTATAGAAAGCGTGGTCGTCGGGCC
Organism: Amblyomma mixtum; assembly: GCF_055824585.1. Taxonomy (NCBI): domain Eukaryota; kingdom Metazoa; phylum Arthropoda; class Arachnida; order Ixodida; family Ixodidae; genus Amblyomma; species Amblyomma mixtum. Next base: position 82,138,424 of record NC_143013.1, read on the forward strand.
GACTTTCCAAGAGTGTCTTTGCTGACAGAAATGGTGAGTTCTCCGCTCCTGCTTTCTGAGGTTTCAGGTCGGTAGTTCATTTCCAGTGGCGTTGAAACGTCTGGTAGGAGCGTCGATGGCTTGGAAGACAATCTTGTGGGCGCCAAAAGCGCTTCATGATCATCTGGAGTAAGTTAGCGATCACGCAACATAAAAGGCCGCTGTTGTTCATTCCTATCTCGAGTTCGTGTCTTTGCCACTTAACCGTGAGTCCTTCGCGGGCCTAATCAGTAGTTCCGCTCCTTCCTCCGTTTCTCCGACTGCACGCACGCTGAATACGTCTTCCGAATCACGTCAGAGTATAACTGCGGGCGACCACTGGAGATATTTGGTGACCTTGACAAGCGATGAGAAGAGATGAAAACGTCGCACCCTGTCATTCAGGGAAAGTACCGACACCGGAGGGTGGTCGCTCTACGCACGTCACAATCTTGGTGAAATTCTTAGGGGCGTTTACACCACTTGCCGAAACAGGAACCCGAGGATTCCACCAAGACCAAGTCCTAACCACTGCCACCCGCGTGCCACGCAAAAAGGCTCTGGCTCAAACCACAGTCATGGGAAGAGGCGCACAAGGTTCCGGAGAGCCATCACAGAACCCTCTCCAACCTATCGCGTTTCCTTCGACCAGGGAAACAACCTCAGCCTTCACGACCGCATGCGGGAGAGGCTTTTCGTGGGCGACCTGGTTTCGGAACCGACCAATGGACAGTTGCGGGTCCCTCAGGGGGCTTTCTTTTCCCTTCCCGGACTTCCCAGACTCGCCTCCTTTCCATCTTCCTCCAGACGCCCCAAGAGGGCGCCAAAAGTCGCCCGAATTCCCCTCAGCACCACCTGCACCGGCCAGCTCGTTCTCGGATGAAGTGGCGCCGACGGAAAGGCTTTCCGGTGGCCCGCATGTGCTTCCGCGTAAGGTGAGGAGGAGTCCCGCTCGGCGTGTCTGAGAAAGAACCGCTGACCAGACGAACAGCAATGCGGAAGCACGATAGCCGATTGTCAGACTCAGAAAAACAGCTAGATACATGGTTGCTGTCTGGGCGGCGACGCAGGGTCCACCTTTGGGTCAGCTTGTCCCGCTTCTTCCCCATCTCCTTCCCGTTTCACTTCCCTCTTGGGTTCAAAAGGACCGGTGGCACTTCCGCCTGAGGGATTTCTTCATTTCTAACAGTTTCCGTTTTTCTTTTTTTTTTTTGTGCTTGATTCCCCTTCTGGCATCGTGGTTTTTAAACCTTCCGGGACAACGCATAGCTAGCGGAACGCTGAAGCCCGGTACCTTTGAGAAAGAAGTAGGCGTGGGAGCGGCCGTTTTCAATTTCTTTATATCCTTTTCTTTGCATGCCACTGTTTGACGAGAAAACATAGTGCGATTTTATCTTTTCCGACACTGCATGAGTGTTCCAAGTTACCCGAAAGTTTGCCAGTGAGGATGTTGAACGTGAAATCTTCCCGGAAGCTACTTCCGCATCGAGTGACCTCGACGACTCGCATCTTACACTTTGAATAATCGTATAAAACATTCGAATCTTTGCTCGTAATATTGTAACGGCCGTGGAATTCTCAGAGTGGTGTTAACTGGCTTTTGATCGAGAAACTACCGGAGAACTGTGGTTGCCGTTTCTATTTACTTCCGGGATAATATTTCCGGTGTGGACTCGTGTGCAATTTGGCGGAGTTGCAGTGAATTTTTGCTTAGTTTTCCTTAGGTGCAGCTCACTTCGCTTGTTAACAACTCTGCTGTCATCTCCCTCATTCCGTTCTCCATTAAAGAACATGTGCTACGGGTGGTCAGAGATGGTTTCTTTGGCTTTCAGTGCTCCAAGAAGCAAATAGCTTTGCCCCTGTTTCCTGCCACAACCGACAACGAAAGTTCGAAACCCTTTCCTCCCGCGGTCGCGTCCAACTTTCACAGGAACCGCAACGAAGTGCCCATAAGTTTGTTCGCATGAACGACGCACACAAAATTGGTCGCGCAAAACGCAAAAGAAACCAAAGCTCGAACCTCGGCTTCCGCACACAACAGGGCCGGAAAAAGGAAGCGTCGATGCGGGTAAACGAGCTACTCTGGCTCAGACGACGGGGTGAGCAGGGGTTGACCGTGGGAAACGAAGGTGCTTCGGTCGGTTTCCCTTCAAGAGGAAAGAGAGCGACCAGCAGTGGTTCGGAGTTGGGAAACGGAGGGGTTGGGGGGGGGGGGGGGGGGGGGGGGGGGGGCCCTTTCTCTGTAGCCATCGGGTTCTAAAGGAGAAGCGAATTCCTAACCCTTAGCTCCATAACGCCCCCTTCCCTCTCCCCCAACCCCGACATCGCGCTACCCCCCTCCTCCCCCTCAAACACCGCTCGGCCCCCGCTGCTTCCCGGGGTTCCGTTTTCGAGCGCTTTCTCCGCTCCCGTAGTTCAGCGAGAGTAAAAGTACATAGAGGGTTGGCGGCTGCAAGTTCGCTTACATTTGTTTTTATATCCTTCTGAAAAGCGAATGGCGCTTCCCTACGCTCGTTGCTTGCCTCCGATTGCTTTAGGGCGGTGTGTCGCTTCTTATTTCGTTTCGCGGAGCTCGTTAGGTATGTGGCAGGGTTTGCCACGGTTTCCGAAGAAACACGCCCGTCTGATCGAGCGCCGACGCTTGGTCAAGGCCGTCTGGCCATTCTGCACAGCTCGAAGATGGACGTTCTTTAGACCACCTGCGTCTCAGACCACGGTGTCCCGCTGTGAGGACAGTAATAATGTGTCCGGAGCTAGCCTATTAACCACTTCATACATCACGCGTTGTCACCGTACGAGGTTAAATATTCACTATAACCTCTCTTAATCCTTTTTCGAAGGGTAGTTAGTTTCCACTGACCTTGTACAGGCACACTGGAAAGAAACGTCTGCTGCACTCTGAGTTACTCACATGCACTTCTCTTTGTGTGTGCGTGTGAGCGTGTCTGCTTGAAAGTACTCCGCCTGTGTTACGAAAGTTCTTGTCGGCATATAAAAAAACAATTACGGGAGGACCCAAGACTAATACGACTCTGTGGGAGAGCGCCCACGCTCAGTAAAGCCACCATCATATTTCACACTTCGTTCGGCGATTTGTAACCGACTCGGTTTAGCCGTCGACAATTGTGCCACACGTTTCCCCCTTCTTCACCTCCTCCACGCGCGCCCGCAGCTTTCCGCGTCTGCGTCTGGAATACCAAAGGAACCGTTGCAGCGGCCCCCGGGAAACGCGGCAGCAGAGCGCTGAGTACGTGTGATTGCCGCTATGTACCTGCGCAGACTCTTCCAGCACGTTTACCGGTCTCTATACACGACGAGAAGATGGCTCCGTTGCTGGGACGGCAGTGGAGCTACGCCTCAGACCGAGCAAACGGGGAACCCGAGCAGTGTAAGGTGCAATTAATCAACGCGTGATACCTCGACGACGATAACAACGGGCCCGTTGCTCCTGCTACACGCCCGTTGCGATTAATTAATACGATCACTACGTCGTGGGTCACCTGCAGGTCACGTGATTTGTTCATGCTTTGCGGGCACAAATACAGACTCACACAATAAAGCGGAATGCCAGATTTTATTGCGAAGTGCTCCTTCTTAGACCTCACAATGAAATGTGGCCCACGGCTTCATCGTGTGACCCACTATTGGTGGCCGCATAGCATGAATAAATGACGTGGCCCAGGACGCAGTGAACGTGTTCACTCATTCAGTTCGCGTGTTTGGTAGACGAGCGCTCATTCGAAGTGATTCGTTCGGGATTTCGGGGAAAATAATGAAAGCAGCGGTGGGGTGGAGTCATTCAGGCATTCGTAAATCTGCCTTACTGACTTAACGATATTCGGGTCTGCGGTTCTGTCAAGATGACATCGTTGGTGCCAGTCTTTACTGCACGCTGCGTGTCGCGTATGTTGTATGTATATGACGCAAATAAAGTATATATGCTGTTAAATGTGTGTGAGTAACGACAGCGCTGTTTTCTGTAGGGGTGCTCTTTATACCTCCCTTATACATGTTTATAGCGCGGTTTTCGTTGCTGTTAGGGACTGTGTTGTCAGTCTGGTATCGCAAACTAGCCACTTGAAGTAAATAAAGGCGGTTATGGCCTGCGCTCCTCTGGCCTGCGACGTTGCGGTGTTGGAAGCACCCTTCAGTTCAAGGACCGTCAACGTCTCGTTGGCGTCTTGTCTCAACATCTAGGGACGGCCAAACGTGCTGACAAAAAGGAAGCGTCGTGAATTTGGAGCAAAAGAAACGTATTTTGCAAATGATAACTTTTTCTTCTATCTCCATGATAGCGCTGTCATGTAATAAAGGTAAGTCATGCGCTTTCTCGCTTAAACAGATAAAAAATGGAGTAACTTTCTTCGATAGTGGCTATACGTTATTGAATAGGTTGCATAAGGTAGCTATGGAACATTTGAGAAGGATTTAACTAGGGGTTCGTACTTTTCTTCAAGGCGCAGAAAAGTACAACCTTCCCGTCTGCATCATCGATGGTGGCAGGAATTTTATTGTTACGTAATAATACAGCTAAGGTAATTTGGTCTTGTTCGTATAAACAATGGCCCATACCGCTTACACGTAAACTTCGCCCAGCCAAGTCAGTTTGAAAGCTTCTCTCAGAATAAATACTACCCAAAAGTCGCTCACCGAAGCATTTATAGCGACACCAAATATATCAAAATCAGACGCGCTGAGAGCGCTGAGATGCAAGTAGTTTTGTTTATAGGACTTTTTTCCGCTGAAAAAAAAAAAAAACAAACCATAAGACCTGGCCCGCGTATTCTGGTGAAGTCATAGTTTACAAGCACCTTCACATTTTGTACGTATTTGCATTTCTTTTCTGGCGCACCCATTTAAGGACGAACGATGCTCATCTATTGTTCCCATCCGCAGGTTCTGCACTCAATATACTTTCCTATCGCCTTTTTTTCCCGGCATGGCAGCGTGAAATTTTCCTTCTCTGTTTAGGATCTCCACAAACAGGACCATCGCGTCAGCTAAGGTGACAGCTCCATCGTGGCAAAAGACGAATACGCAAAGTTGGCTTTTTCTGGGGCAGCTACTAAAACAGGTCACATCTACGTCTATCAGTAACACGAATATGTCAACCCGTCAATGAGTCAGCGCAAGATCACTCCGCCATATTTTGCCTATTTGAACCGTTGTCTAACTCTTGTCCGGTTAATTGTCCACAAGAAACCATCAAGAGTGTCCAAGCGTTAATAAATCTCCAACACCTCCCCTCCCGCCACCTTGCTAGCAACGAGTAATGGTAGCGACGAGTGCGACCCTTTTCTTCGGATGTTCCGCCATAAAATCTCCGCATACCAGATAGACCACGTTTCAATCGCGCGTCGCTGCGTGAGCCAACAGTGAAGCAATCAGAAAGCCGTCTACTCAGATGCTCGTAAACGCAAATGAGTGAACGTACCCCACTCACGCGCTCACACACGCGCACACGCCGCGCGCTGCAAGCCGGTGAAAACGACGAGAAGGGTCGCGGTTAAGTGTAGCAGCAACCACGCACAACGATAGTAGAAGGCGAGAGTTGGCGAGATTTTGCGAGAAGTAGCATATTCAAGGTCAAGAGCACGCACACGGCGGGGGCTCACGCGATCTACTACACAACTCCCGCGCGCGCGCTTTAAATGCAAAGGAGAGAGGGCAGCACCGGCGTCACGTAACCGTTTCCCCCAGCGCGGGCGTCGTGGTTTCGCATACATGCGCGGAAGAGGCCTGGAGACACTAATGTTGGACGCACAGACACACGTGCGCGCGTACGCACGCTGCCTATCGTGGCCATGCATGGGTATGCGCGCCTTTGCGAACGCGTGGGAGAGCTTGCGGCTAAATTTTGCAGCCTTGGCGGCAATTGGAGGTCCCGCCGTATGAGACGTCTCCTGATGCAAAACTCGCGCGGGTTACACCCATTGCCGACAGTAAGGTGCGAATGCGGACTACGAGACTACGCGGCGGTTGTTAATCGTGTCAATTATTCGTTCTGCATACCGGCGTTTTTATTCAAGGTCAGTTTCGGTTACCGGTGCTGGAAAAGCAATCGACGCCCCTAGGCGCCCACTCACGTGAGATTTATATAGCGGAGTGTCGACATGAGTACGCCCGATGTAAGATATGCCGTCAAAGCTAAAAAAAAAAAATTGAAGAAAAAAGGGCTTGAATCAAGAAGGACGACGAGACACATAGCCCCAAGCCAACACCTTGCCGACAACTGCTCGCTGCCGTGACTACTGAAAAACCACGCTATATCAAATTCTAGTATTTTAGACTTTAACTGATGTCAAACTAATGTGTTTTACCTGTGACTGTGAACTTGTTCCATCATGGCGCAGCTCTTGAACACCGCGTTATCTCGCCGCATATTGGAATGGCCGATGTCTTTTTGTACTGCGAATACGCTCACGTTAAAGGCGCTATTCTCCAGTATTCTGGCACGAACGATCCGAGAGCTTTCACTGAGCGCTGTTGCAGGTAGGCGCATGCCTTTCGCTAACAGTGGCTGCCACTGGGCGAACATGCTAGCTGTTCAATGTTCAAGGTCATGAATGTACAATGACAAGCTTGCAGTTTCTATGACCTGAACTGAGTGAGTGAGTGAGTGAGTGAGTGAGTGAGTGAGTGAGTGAGTGAGTGAGTGAGTGAGTGAGTGAGTGAGTGAGTGAGTGAGTGAGTGAGTGAGTGAGTGAGTGAGTGAGTGAGTGAGTGAGTGAGTGAGTGAGTGAGTGAGTGAGTGAGTGAGTGAGTGAGTGAGTGAGTGAGTGAGTGAGTGAGTGAGTGAGTGAGTGAGTGAGTGAGTGAGTGAGTGAGTCGCCTGTTCAGCTGAGAAGCCAGCCTTATGGGTGACCCGCCGGCTATCACTTCCTGGTTTGGTTTTGGGCATTGCGCACTGCACATCAGTTACACGTCTTAAGCCTAGTTGGTATCCTTTTCAGATCTCGGCAATCTGGGCGCACAGGTCAGGGACAATGTAACCTGTTACAATTTCATGGTTCAGAAAGACCGCAATGGCATTCCGCGTGATTACCTTGACTTGCCCCGGACAGCTGAAAAAGCTTAGTAAAGGTAAACTAGGTTCCTGAAACTTGAGGCTATGACAGTTTCATCTGCGCGGCTTACGGTACTTAAAGCGATCTTCGAGTTTCAAAGTGGCCTGGTTTCTCCCTGTGAATAGTTGTGTACCAAAGCGAGTTTTGCGGTTAAGTTGCCCTGGTTCCCTGGTACTGAGAGAGAGGGAAAGCAGACGATCAAGAGCATGACTAAACATCTTTGGATGAATCACTCCCTTACGAAAAGCTTTAAGCGTACACGCTTAGGCCGGGAACATTCCCCGATAAACCACTGCCGCCTTGCCGTCGACAGTGGTGGACGGTCAAGTCTATTTGCAGTCCTATCTGTAATACAGGAGCTTTCGGTGCCGAAGACAAAATCCCAGAGGTTTACGAGGAAATAGAAATCTGCGAGTTTCTTGATTGTCCAGTAAGCACAGACACGATCGTCGCAGTGAGGAGAAGAAACTTCGCCGTCCCCCGTGACCCTATAGCGACGCCGCTCAACGAGGGCTGCTTAACATTCCGCGTGTGATCGCAGCCACAGTTCTCGTCGGTGGACACACGACGGCTCAAGGGGCGCACCCATACGTGACCGGGTTTTCGCATACTATCCAGCGCGTTCTCCCTCTCTCTTTCTCTCCGAGGCTATTCCCGTGCTTCTCACCTTTCCACCTCTAGTGCACCGCTTACGCAACGACCCAGTCGCTGAAGAGACCACGCCACTCGACGCTGGTCTTCGGCACACAGGAGGCAAAGAAGCAAAAAGAGACGAAAGAAAGTCGTTTTCGGGCGCTTTCTTCTTTTTCCCGCCCCTTTCGCCCTTTCCTGTAGGCGTCCTTTTCAAGGGCACGCAGTCCTCCGGGTCTGCTGATGTTGGACTCGGACCTCCGGGAACCGTTGGTAACACCAATAGGTGCGCCCTGCTTCGCATTCAGGCGACGAGGCGCACCGTCTCGACCTGATTCACTTTCTTTTTGTGAGCGTATGCGAAGACACTGTCCTTGCGTGTACGTATATGGTCGCCGCATTGAGGACAGACCTGTTTGAGAGTTTAATTGCGCACTCTATGAAACGCCAGCCGCGGAAAGTTTTACCGTTCTTGTTGCTGCTTCTTTCCAGTTTCTAGTAGGGGACCCTTATTGTACTGCAGAGCATGGACGCATTAGGCGCGCAGAGACCTTCAGTATACTTTCACTGCATACACCGAGGAGAGCACGTGTGAAGGAGCTCCGCGTGCGTTCTTTTCTGGCTTTGATTGTAGCCCAAGAGAAGCTAATGTAGTGTATGGAAAGAAGTTTGCGGAAAAGTGATAATTCAGCCCATTAATACTGTCGCGCCTCAGGACTAAACGCAGCGGAAATCGCGGTAATGTCCATCATTCGAAGCGACTGCCTCAGCGAAAGTGGTCTTCACTTCTTTTAACTTTCTATCTCCTGCATCTCTTTCCACCTTCCTCAAACTATACCTCGTGGCACACATCTCGAATAAAAAAAAAAGCGTTGAATTTGCTTATTTTGAGTAACGAGGACACAGAAAGCCCGGAAGCATGTTAACGAAAGTACGCGAGTGAAGAAAAATCACTAAAGGGAAAAACAGCTCAATGTCAGCGTTTCTGGACCATCGTTAACGAGATGAAAGCAGTGTCAACGGTCGCTATCCTAACCTACGCTATTTCCTCCAAGTTAAAGTTTTGCCCACCGCATCTTCTTTTTTAACCCTGCTCCTACATAGTGTGTAGACAGATATGTCCGTTCGTGACGAAAGAAGCTTCAAGACAAGTACTCACATTGGTTTCTCTAAACCGCTGCTGCCAGCCGCCGATGCATCCTCCGTAGCCGCCGCCAGCCCTAGCGTGCAACCGTTACTCCACTCACTTCGTGGGAACAAACACCAAAAGCACGCGGAAACCTTGTTTCTTCCACGTCGAGTTGCCTTGCAAGGCGTAAGGAAGCCTCTCTTGCCGTGTTGTGAATCATGCGCAAGCACCGAACCGGAGTTTATGTGGCGACAGCCGTCCATCATTTCAGACTTCCCCGGTGAGTGGTGGTGTCCATCTCGATCGTCTAGTCCAGCCGACTTGGACAACTGTACGACCCTCGAAACCTGGACATACTATCCGGGGACCACGAACGTACACGCACACATACATACGCGCTGTGCCGGGTCGCTGCCGCGTGTGGCGCATCTCAAACGAGAAGATCCGAATGAACAAGTCCTGCGGACAGTGCTGCCGGTTTACATGACCCAAGAACGAATAAAGAAAGAAAGACAAAGAGAGGAGGAAAGTAAGTTGTCTCACACACACACGCACGCACACAGGCTGAGGGGGCGGCGGCTATACCCGCTTCAGTTTCTTTTTTCTTTTTTTTCTGCGGCGTTTAGTCACTCTTCTTTTTTCTACCCTTCTTTATTTATTTTTGTATTCCGCGCGTGGCGCGTCTCCTAAGCGGAGGCGCGTGCGGTCTCTTCGCTCTCACCTGCTCCTCCGTCCACCGCCGTTGGCGTCTGCCCTTCGGCCGCCGTTTTTCCTGTCGAGGGGAAGTAGTTCCGTTGGACACCTGCCCCCGCGCCGGCTCCCGAAGTATACTATACGTGTATGCTGTAAGACAAGAACCTCGCCGGCTTCTGCGCTGGGTATACAGAACGCCCGGTTTCTCTGGTTTAGGTCTTCTTGTTCTTTTTCTGGCATTCGTATTGGAGAAAACGTCTGTTTTGACCGAAACGCCAGTTTACTGCCGAGTGCTATTTGTTAGCCGCTGCTACCGTTGCTGGAAACGCATGGTTCCCTGCTCGCGCGTATGCAGCTCGCGCGCTTCAAAGAGAGCCCAGAGCTCCAGAAGTGGGGTGCACGTGTGTTGTTCGGCTGCATTTTCTTTGTTACCCATCCATCACGAATATTATCTAAATGTACCGCCCTCTACCTTTTGCCTCTTGGAATAAGGTGCACGACCAACAAGAAACTCCAGCCCACCTTTCTGTCACTGTCCAGACGTGCTGAGGAATGAGTCGTAGAAGAAGAATGGCTAAAGCGTCGGACTTTGTGTTAAAAAGAAATTGTTCTTTAGCTATCTTTCTCAGCGAGAAGGCACATAATATATCCATGCTTACCAGCTAGTAGTGCTACTGAACATGTCTCTTGTATTCGGGAGGAAACATGCATTGGAATTCTACTTTCTGTGGACTGCAACGGGCTTTTCGCAACTACGCTACTTTGAAAGCATCTTAATCATTATTTTACTGTGGAACGAAGGGATGTAAAAAACAGAAAGTAACAGTAATGGTCTCCTAAGCAGTTTCAAAGGGAATATTTCATTACAAGCACCGTGGGGCCAAAATGCGTCGTCAGTGATAAAATTCGCCAATTGACTGCGGAGAAGTGACTTCACCAGACTAGAAGTCCATGGTAGAGAGAGGGTGCGGTAGATGGTCCTTGGCGATCACAAAATGAACAAGGGAGGGGAAAACCTCAGGTTGCTAGAGCCAACGTTTCGACAAGTCCCCTTGTCGAAACGTTGGCTCTAGCAACCTGAGGTTTTCCCCTCCCTTGTTCATTTTGTGATCACCAGACTAGAGCATTTTCATTGGCTGGAGACAAGTGACCTCACCAGACTAGAGCATTTCAATTGGCTGAAAGACGTGACGTCACAATACCGGAAGTGATGTCATTTTTCGTATTGCGGACACACATTAGAATAAGTTCCTGCGAATTATTTGCTCGGATTCACCACACATTCAGACCACCATATAAGTGCATTTGTGCCGATAACAGAACGTTTTAAAAGCAGTCAGGAGGCTTCAGCTTCACTGATGCCCCTGAAAGACAAGATTCAAGTTTGTTTTTTTTTTCGGCTCTCCCAGCCGCCTGCTTCGAACCCATTGCGAATCATGCGAGAAGTGTCGGGGCTTGCGTGCATAAATATGCAAGCCTGCAGAACTCCATCCTCTCACTTTCAGCAGCTGCATCCCTCGGCCCATGCTCAACGGTGCGGCGAGAAAAACCTGCCTCGCGGTGTCGCCACGCTAGATGATGAACCCCTCGAAACCAGGCGGGCGTTCTACACACGACAATGGTGCTTCGAAGCAGCGGTCGCGACAACGACCGCTATAAGCAGAGGCAAGGATGGGGGTAGCCGGTCGTGTAAAACCGTCGTTGCTGCAGAACGCATGCGAAAATCGCGAGTTGCTCGGATGGTCTCTCTCTCTCTCCGTCTTATGTGGTGCGCTGACGGAAACATCTGCCCAAGTCCATTGGCTGGGAGGCTGTTGTACTGTTAAGCAGCTCCTGTAGCAGCTGGAGTGGACCAATTTCCTTTCGCTTTCTGTCGCTGCTATCGGAAACGGCTCTCAGGCAGTCTGTCTGGCACGTGACGAATGCTTTTTCATCACGCAGACGATGCTTTCACGAATTATAAAAAGAAAATACAAACAAACCCTGGATTGCAGAATACAGCTGATTCCGGTGTGCCGAAAAGTAATCTTGGAAACTGACCTGGGCAAACCATCATGTGTTCAACCAGCAGGCGAGCGTATATGCATTACTGAATCAACCTTGCACGGTGTTTTCTTGGTTAAATAACAAAAAGGAAGGCTTTTGATGGATGACAGGTGATGACGTGAAAAGCTGCTCGTCAGAATCGTTTTCAGTTCTCGTGTCCGCGTTCTCTCTGAAAAGCCGGTCTTTGCGTGTAGATGGCGCTTATGTAAAGAGAGATTGAACCAGGAAGTGCAGAATATCAAGGCAGAAGTTGAAGCTGACATTCGACAACAGATTGTTTTAAGCAAACGTCAGGGTTCAATGAAGTACACTTTTGCTTTTATAGTTGCGCTCATCTAAACTCCTGTCACGTTCTATGAGCATATATAACTGTATAGGCAGCTGTCATTTGTATACAAATGCACCTAAGGATAACAATTTATGCTGTTTTTTTTTTCCAATGCCTAAGTGAAAGAAAAAAACATATTCAGTCGTTCATCCTGAAGACGCCGTATACATTTTAACTTGAAGGTTTCAAGGTTTGTTATGCGACGCTTTCCAAAATGTCGTCCTCGAAAGTATCAAACCGATTCTCGTTAGCATGGTTGACGCTCGGTGCTGTAACGTATAATGCGGGCCGACCGATCGCGTTTCCGCGAGTTCAACTTGGCGGCCACCCGGCTCGCTGTGAAAGGCACGTTGCCCAAGGCTTTGCATTAAAGCGCCTCCACCGCAGTCCGCGCTGTGTATTGTTTCTGATCAACTTCCGTGAGGGTCATCGGCCCGACGGCCGACTAGTTCTCCTTCGCAGTATACACACCGCGAGCGGAGAGGAATGGGAAATACAAGAATGAAACAAAAAGAAAAAACTTCGGTTTCTGTCGCCGGTTCCAAGTTTCCAAGGATGTTCCTGGCGCCCATGTTGCCCGACTGCGATCCCGCGACTGGAAACAAAACCGCGCCGTATTAAGCCAGCCGGGCACGTTATAGACCCGGTAGTCGTCGATCACTTCTCTCTTTTCGGCGCGCTCGGATTATGCGTCATTTTTTTTTCTTCTTTTCGCACTTCTCTTCCCACCCTGAACATGCTTGGCTTTCCATCTTGAATCATCGAGACAGCGCAGTACATGTCTGGTGTATACCGAGGCACGATCGTAATACGGTATGTATGTGCTGCAGTGTACTGCGATGTATTAGTATGTCTTTGCTATGTGAGGCCGCGCTTCATCTGCAGTATTGAGGGGGTTAAACCAGGAAGCTCGGGACTTCGGAAAGGGAAGTAGAAAGAGAGGACCTTTCCAACTGAATGCGTGGATTTGGCCGCGTAGGACTGAGGCAGCGAATGATGCATCCTTGCATATTCTTCTATTTGCTCTTCTATTCCGCTGTTCCTTTTATTCGTTCTTATATTCGTTGCCGTAAAAGCAAGACAGAGTGTGTAACGGTCACCTCAGCATATTTTCGTCGACTTGTCGAACAATCCTTGCGCACTTTTGTCACCTTGCTCCCAATGTGCCCAGACGCCAGACTGACTGACTGCATGTATGTATGTATGTATGTATGTATGTATGTATGTATGTATGTATGTATGTATGTATGTATGTATGTATGTATGTATGTATGTATGTATGTATGTATGTATGTATGTATGTATGTATGTATGTATGTATGTATGTATGTATGTATGTATGTATGTATGTATGTATGTATGTATGTATGTATGTATGTATGTATGTATGTATGTATGTATGTATGTATGTATGTATGTATGTATGTATGTATGTATGTATGTATGTATGTATGTATGTATGTTGGTGTGCTAAAAGAAATTACTGCGCTTTTAAAACTCTGAGTATTCCTCCATGGCCA
>NC_143013.1:82451954-82534599 GCF_055824585.1 Amblyomma mixtum
AGTGCAACATTACGTTGAACTGAAGAACGCCGCGGTGGCTCAGTGGTTGTGGTGCTCAGCTGCTGACCTGGAGGACGCGGGTTGGATCCCGGCCACGGCGGTCGCATTTCGATGGAGACGAAAGGCTAGAAGCCCGTGTACTGTGCGATGCCAGTGCAAGTAAAGAACCTGCTTTAAAGTTAAGAAAGTAACTGCTTTGAATTATCTGGAGCCCTCTACTATGGCGTCCCTTATACGATTTGGCACGTTAGACCCCATAAAAGAAAGAAAAGGAAAGTTAATTAAAAAAATTAAAGACGTGACCGACAAAAGAGGACACATTCGTTTTCTCTTATCTGCACAAGGTGGCGCGCAACATACGTCGCTGAGCACCACTGCGTAGATGTGGATCTTTCAACCCCGGCAGAGATTTGCGGTTTTACTCACGAATTTCGCCCGGGGAAAAAAGGAACTGTGCAATCAAACATAACAACCTGTACATGAAATTCACAATGGAGGTTTTTAGAGCATCTCTTTAAACTGAGATGTGTAAAAAGAGTCGGCGATTCCTCTGCGCGAGGACGCACAGACAGCGACTCGTGCCAGGTCTTTGGAATAAAGTCTTTTATCTCACATGGTGTCACGGCAGAGGGGTCAGGTGGCGTCGTGACAGAGGGTCAGGGGGTCTTCGGGTCAGGAATCAAGAGGCCGCCTCGGCAGTCAGGACCCCTTAAATAGAGCCCCCCCCCCCCCCCCCCCCCCCCTCACGTAGCGTGGTTCCCCCTGCCCCACTCGAGAGAGGAAAGGTGGTCGAGGGTACCCACGGGGAGCGGTGAGGGACTCAAGTGAGCGGCCCGCGCACGGGCCCTACAGCAGTAACATCGAGATGTCCGGATTCCTCAGCTAAATACCAGATAGATCGTGGAATAATTTTCTGTTTCAAACATGCACGTTCAGGCGAAGTTTAAAAATAATTGGCTTTAGTACTGTAGACAAAATCTGTCAACATAAAAATGCCGGGCGACATCGTGCACAGTTTACTGTTTTAATGAGTTAGCTTTATGACTTAAAAAAAAAAGACCGGCACCGTCTGGAAGTCGTTGAAGCAACGAGCGTTAGCTGTTTGGTTTACTAGAATTGATATGAATGAGATGAGAGATGTTCTGTTTTCTAGTTGCTGCCACAGATGGCGCTGTGATCTCAGGGTGGTAGCAGACCCCACGAAATCTCGAAACGTCATGAGTAGAGCTAACGCTCTTAAAAATCTACCTGTCACATAAATGATTCTAAATTCAGTTGACAGAGTGAACTCACTGTTAGGCGCACCACTCTCTCAGTAAAACATGCGAGTTCGCGGTGTACACTTTTGTTTAAAGCGCCTTAAATGATAATATATGAGTTGCACATGAAGGTGCAGTTCATCGAGGTCATACAAATGCTGAGCAATTGGAAAGCCTTCGGGGATATAGAAGGAAACAGCCAGGTTTCCTATTAATGCGTAATATAAAGGAGAGTACCCGCAATCAGTTCCTGAAAAAAATATAGTTCTAAAGCACAGCAGTGCTCAGTAAACCTACGAGAATTGTCATGTAGAATTATACTATATCAAAGATTTGTTTTTCGTATGAACGTGTTACAGGTCTGTGCTCGCAAACATACCGCGAAGCTTCGCAGCAGGAGTCTCGCGCTGAAGAGCAAATTTAGGAAATGATTAGGCAAGCATTTATGAGCACAGTTTTACGCAATAACAGCCCAATGGGAGCCGTTGGTATTTCCAGGATCCGAAAGACCTTACGCTACAGCTTTTCATTGCTCACAATTAGTAGCGAGGTGCTGGAAGTAGTAAGGGAATGCGCCTACTTAAGGCAGGTAGTGGCTGATGATCCGGATCATGAGAGGGAAATAACTAGAATTAAGAAGGGGGTGGAGCGCATATGGCAGGTTCTCTCAGATCATGAATGACAGTTTACCGCTATCCCTCAAAAGAAAAGTATACAACAGTTATATCTTACCGGTACTCACCTATGGTACAGAAACGTGGAGGCTAACGACAAGGGTTCAGCTGGACAACGCAGCGAGCCATGGAAAGAAAAAGGAGAGAGCGTTAAGAGGTCGGAAGCGCGGGCGGAGTGGCTGACGGAACGCGGATTAAGGACATGCTAGCCGGAATCAATAGAAATAAATGGACTTGGGCAGGGCATGTAATGAGAAGGCAAGATAACCGCTGGTCCTTAAGGGTAACGGAGTGGATTGCATGAGAAGACAAGCGTAGAAGGGGGCGGCAGAAAGTTAGGTGGGCGGATGAGATTAAGATGGTGGCCGGAGTTGGCGAATGACAGGGTTAATTGGAGAGACATAGGAGAGGCATTTGCCCTGCAGTGAGCGTAGTCAGGCTGATGATGATGATGATGACATACTCTAGAACAAACGACACAACACTACACAAGCAGAACCAACTTTTCAGCATATGATATTTTTTATGCAAACAAGCAAATGGGATTGGTGCGATAAGGCGAAAGCGACCGTCAACCGTTCTAACGTTCACTCGGGTACACTCGCTCAGTTCTCCCTCAAGGGTTCATGCCGGAACCACGTGGACAGTGGAAGGCGCCCACAAAACTCTGGACTCCGCGCAGTTCGTCGTTGCAGTCGAACGCGAAATCAAGGCGGCTCTGGGTGTGACAGTAACTGATGAAGAAGAACGCTTCGGCAGGATAACTCCAAACGTTCGAGGGCTTGTCTTCCGTCTTCCTCGCTTCAAATAAGCGCAAAACATGTGAAAGACTTTTCCTGCTCACGCTTCTGCTGCCTTTGCAGCCAACCGTTGTGTGTCCCGACCCTTCGTCATCTTCACGTGAGTTGTAACGGAGATCTTCTTCGATGCGCAGCTCGTAGTTAATGCCCTGAAGCACAGTCTTCAGGAAAGCCGCACCCAGACCGCCATAACTCGCCGCCTCGATGCCACCAGTGTAATAGAAGGGCGCGTGCGCACCCAGCATCGAGATGGTCATGGTATTCAGGAGGCTATCGTATACAAAAGGCTTATCGGAAAACGAGTGTGGTAATCTCGTGGATTCGAAGTAGGCGTCGGTGCCGATGAATTTGGCGCTCGCTTTCCGCTCTGCGATCCAGTGTTCTAGTGTGGTGCCCTCTAGCATTCCGTGTTGGGCGTAGATGCGGGCGAGCACCTCTTTGGACAGGTACTCGGGTCTTGGCCACAAGTTGATCTTCATTTGTCTGAGCTTGCGCGCGATATTCACTTCTTTGGACACATTGGATGCTTCGTAGTATGCAGCCGCTGTTTCTCGTACGGCGTTCAGGAGTTGATCCACGTCACTCCGAACGCTTGGTGGAAAGTTTAAGGCTACGTGGTTGGCTAGGACGAGTAATTTGAAAGAGTGTTCCATTTGGACTTGACAAAACAATGGTCGAAGAGTGTCAGCCGCTGTTTTGGTGCCGTACTTGGTGATGAAGAACAGGTTATCCGCTAACGGGGCAAAAATCTGGAGTGCCCACCAGCCCAGGTGGCTTCGAATGACACTGGAATTATAGATGTGGTTTAAGGTGTGCGCGACGTAATTGATACTGTCCGGCTCTGCAAATACCTTGTCCGCTGGCGAGAAACTTTCATTAGGGTGGAAGTACTTGTTCATCAATGAAATCCAGCGACTTGTGTTGATACGTAGTGATTTCGCTAGGTCTTCGATCGTGTACTCTCGTGGACTGCTGGCACACAAAAGCTTGAGCGCGTATGCAATACTTCTGGTAATATTGAAAATCTCATAATAGTTTATCTTCGGCGCGGATTCGTCCTGCGGTGTCAGCGCAAACGAGAAATATTTGACGAATTGCTGAACATAGGTGTGAATTTTAGATTCTGTATCCATCTCTCTGTACAAAGTGGTCCAAAAGTCTATGTAAGAGCTGCGCCCGATCTTAGTGATCTTGTCGCCTGCGGCCGTCTTCTCAGGGAGCACCGTTATGCTGAACCAGAGTGGTACATTCCAGTTAACGAAAAGGTTGAAGAGGACGTCCAGCTTGTCCACAGGATCCACCGGCACTTCGGGCCAGGGGATGCTGAGATTACGTAGCAGCTGCTTGAAGACCTTTCGCGTGTATTCTGCGTCTTCACCTTCCCGATTCACACATGCCCCGTAGGAAGTGGCGACGATGTTCATAGCGGTCAACTTGAAGTGGTGCAGACGTATTTCGTCCGCCAGCATTTGTGCCCATCGGTACTTGACGTTCCACTGCATGGACCAGCGCGTTGTGATATCGCGGGACCGGGTCGGCAGCCAGCGTGACGTCACGAACGCCTTGAAGTCTTGGCACGGGTCGATCGAGGTGTTGAGCGTGTCTCGCAGGAGTGCTTCGTACTCGAAGCAGTCGGCGCTTCGGCACGTGATCAGGAGCTGGTGTGCTTGGGCCTCAGCGTCACGTGGTCGGCGGGCAACCAATGAGAGGACAGAAATGAGTACCACAACGAGCAATACAGCGCCACCCACAGCGCCGAGAAGCAACCATACTTTCGGATCCAGACCTGAAGGGGGCGCGTCTCCACAGGTGGCTGTTGTCAGCGTCTGCGTGAAAACAATGGAGGCATAGAGAATCGGCATTTGTGTACGCAGGACCAGAACAGAAGCAAATTTGCAGTTCGTGGGGCTTCGTTTTTCAAAGACAAAACTTGGTTTAGAAGAACGAAGCACCTGTCTGGCAGGGGAAATGAGGTAATACCTCTTACAAAATTTCACATTATGAGGTATACGAAACGTTCTCTTTAGAGTATAGCGATATGCGAATAGTATCTTTTTTTTTTTTTTCAAAACCGAATCTGATACAAATAGCGTAGAGAATACGAATAGTGTAGCTTTCTTGTCGAATTGAACATGAGTAGTTTTGTTAAAAAACGAATCAAGCACGAATTAGATAGGGATAGAGCTAAATGGAATACGTCTCGAATATTTCTGTATAAAACGAATAATCGTGCACAACCGCGAAGCGAAAGTGGCGGCCATCCATTACAGCGCTAAAACTTAACGGCGATAGCTATAGGCTTTGAAAGGCAAGAACATTGATCACCATTACGGCTTAAGTAACACGAAGTCAATGGGTTAACTCTATGATGGTCTTGGTAGTGGAAAATTGCCTTTTGATACTCCTGGCAGCAAACAATTTAGGGCCACATCTAAGTAGTTTAGAGTAGCGAGAACCATGAGCCATGGCCTCTGTGATCGGGTATCATGGCAGGGTTTGCTGAAAAGGACAGAACCCTTCTGAATCACCCAAACTTGTAGGCCATGTGTCAGCACGATGGCCACCGCTACTCGAATGTACCGCGTCTCGACGCTGGGCCCTCGAATACCAATCGCCGCTTGTTTTAGAGGGTTAGATCTGATACACGCATTACTCAAGGTCGCGTTAGTACGAAACAAGTTCATTCAAGTGGGACCAGTGGGTGGCACCATTGGTACACAAATTGCGGGAAGCTAATTGACAAAGAATTTTCGGAGTGGCATCAAACGATTCAGCGCCTTACAGAGCATAAGAGTACTAGTCGAATGAAAGCGTAGCCTATCATAAAGATTTGCATTGACGACCTTTATTTCCCTAAACCGTGACTTCTTGAAACTTCAAACGTATTCGAAGTGGTGTCAAACGATTTGTCTTCTTGCGCTGCATACGTTGGCATAAAAAGTATATATCCGGATATAACGACAACTTTGTACCGGATATAGCGGAGATGGTTAAAGACGCACTACTCGTTCAATATTCCTAATGCAAGATATTCATACGCTGCCTCACCGTTTTGCTCTTTTTTTGAAACAGTCGAAGAAAATTATGGCGTTGTGGCTTATCACAACTTCGTGCCAATAACCTAAACACTTGATAATACATTCGATTCGTTTCGAATAATTGTGGTCATGCATTATTAGATTTGTAAAAAAAAAATCGAAGAGGAGAGTATTGGAGTCGCTTTTTAGAAAACTTTGGCTATTCGCACAAGCTAACTTGAGAGGCAAAAAGGAAATACCTTTAAATGAATCAGGGTATCTTGCGAAGGCAAGATAACCGCTGATTCAAGTTAACCGTTGGTCCTTAAGGGCAACGGAGTGGATTCCAAGAGAAGGCAAGCGTACCAGGGTACGGCAGAAAGTTAGGTGGGCGGATTAAGAAGTTCGCGGGGATACGGTGGCCGGAGCTGGCAAAGGAAAGGGTTAATAGGATTTGGAGAGACATGAAAGAGCCTTTGCCCTGCTGTGGGCGTAGTCAGGCTGATGATGATGATGAATCAGGAAGTGAAATTACTCTACATGCGGCTAATTTTGATATGTTGGATACTGCAAACCTTTCATAGATTCACGCCTTATGGCCCCAGAAAGAATAAATAATAAGCTCTTCAGCCGCTCCTGAAGCAGGGGAAAGCCTTTAAAATTTTCTTACTCTTGCATGGAACATGCCGTTTTGGCGTAAAAACGAAGTTCACGTTCTCTAAGATGGTTGCGAAATTTGATTCATTTTCTTAACTCTCCACGTCCTGACCCAATCGTCCATTCATTGCCTTAAAAATCTTTTGATTCATTCTTGCCACAAGAATTTCGTTTGTAAAAAAAGCAGCACATTCAAGTATTTAAAAGTATTCGTTTTTAGAGAATAAGCGAACGTAAACATACGTTCAACGGAGCCATTAAAAAGGTGCCTTAAAATATAGAGACCATAGTTTTTAAACGACGTTCTGCTTGAAAACTGCGAAAAACTGCACGGGAAGAACGAGAACTTAAAGGAGACAATCAAACCATACGCACCGCGGAGACTTCGAGCCCTTTTCTACTGGCGAAGGACTGGATATGTACGCTGTGTAAGGGACCGGATGTCATGTTGAAAAACAGGAAGAAAAACTTGAGGGGAGACTTAAGCTCCGCCTTAAGGGTTATGATGCAATAGATTTAGTGCGTTAATTCCCATAATGGAGAAGAATTGGTCGTTCTCTATACTTAACATAGATCCCTGGGAGTACTCGTACCAATCCTGGCGCTGTGTAAGGGACCGGATGTCATGTTGAAAAACAGGAAGAAAAACTTGAGGGGAGACTTAAGCTCCGCCTTAAGGGTTATGATGCAATAGATTTAGTGCGTTAATTCCCATAATGGAGAATTGGTCGTTCTCTATACTTAACATAGATCCCTGGGAGTACTCGTACCAATCCTGGCGCTGTGTAAGGGACCGGATGTCATGTTGAAAAACAGGAAGAAAAACTTGAGGGGAGACTTAAGCTCCGCCTTAAGGGTTATGATGCAATAGATTTAGTGCGTTAATTCCCATAATGGAGAATTGGTCGTTCTCTATACTTAACATAGATCCCTGGGAGTACTCGTACCAATCCTGGCACAGTGGCAGTGGCGCATCGCTTAACCGCTGCTGCCCCTGGTGGGGCCTGTGAGACCCAGGTTGCTCTTCTCGAGCAACCTCTCGCGACCAATCATTAATTTAACTACCACCTGCCACGGGGGTCACACAATCACACAATCCGGTGTGCAGGTTGTGATGACGTCACAAGGTTACGTGACCTAGGCGGCCCACCTGCCTGCTGAGTTGCTTCTCAGAGGATTTTTCATGAATTTTTGCTCACGGCCATTGAAGCCGGATTTTCCGCGGCACGAGCCGCTTAACCCTATCGGCGTTAAAATGTTGCTAGATTACAAGGTGAGGTGAAGATGAAATTATGTGCAGAACATTCCTCAAAAGAATGACTAAAACAAACTGCAGTGTTACATTATTCTGAAGTGACATGATGAATTCAGGCTTAAGATGCCCCATGGTTCATGAAAAAAGAAATCGTGATAGGTGACGTTCGCTGTGATCAATTACTTCTCGCTCGATACTTCTTTTTTCCTTATGACATGAAGCTGCCGAATGAAATACAATAACGCAACATCATTACTGAATTAAAAAGGGGGTATTGTATGTTTTTAAGGGTAAAATATACAGCTATGTTCTCACTGAGGCGCCACACTGTGGACGAGGTTGCCTCACCAAAGTCGATATAATCATATTTACGTGCATAAACTATCAAAACTCTCAAACTTCAGTAGTAGACCTCCATCAAAATCCTGCCCCTTGCGGTCGGGATCAAGCCGCAGAAGGCGTAGTCATCAAGCGAACGCGTAGGCGCCATAGGCGGAGACAGCCGGGACGCATCACTACGTCGTGGACTTTCAGTATCAGGTGAAATCGCTCTACTGCATCTTAGTTTACAATCGCTTTACAATGCAGTCTTTCGGTTTACTTTTAATGTTACCATGATTTGAAAACTCCCCATTTCCAGCTCCCGGTGTGTGCAGGAGCTAATCGCGTAAAATGCAGGTCAAAATTTCCCGACGCCGAAGGGCTTGCGGTTGGAGCGGAATTAGAGGCACCTCTGAAGGTCCAAAGTTCGAGGAAGTGGTGACGAAGGGGAAAGGTGAGAAAGGTAGTACTCCTAACTTTGCAAATATATGAAGCTTTATTAGCTCACCAGCTCGCAATCATAGAATGCGAGCTGGACCACCATGGACGGTGCGGAATACGCTGCAAGTTTCATGGAGCATGAATTTAAATTATGTGCCCCCTTGTTGCGAAAACAACGGTGCAAAAAAATTGCTTTCTTATATGACTTGATTAAAATGACACATGGCCTTTCGATACATTTTATGTTTCCTCCATTTATTTTAATGATGGCGTGTCTCTGTGCATCAGAAAAAATGTTTAGGAGAAACCCCCAAGGTAGACTAGATTTGTAATAAGGGAGTAACTGCCCATTGGCATCCACCCAAGCGCAGCCATACTGCTACAAAGGAAAGCTATACAGCTTTCACATAAACTTCAAAGTTAAAGAAAAAATAGTGCGAGGTTTCTGCGGAAGCTGTATAGATTTACTTTGTAGCCGTATGGCTGCGCTCGGGTGGATGCCAGAGAGTAACTACTCCCTCATTACTAGTCTTAGCTTAGTCTAGGGGGTGATTACCGACGTTTAAAGGACTCCCACTAAGCCATGTCGAGCTTGTCCGTCGTTCTGAGAACCAACCGACTGGCGCATATATATAACGACTCTGAAGGCGACGGGGCTAATAGAGTTAACCCGCCTGCAGGAAGTCCGTTGACTGAATAGATTTCCAGGCAAGCTGCACTTAATTCTCTTCACACTGGCAGGATACATGGACGAGGAGGAACAAAAGCCTATTAAATAATCACTGGTGCGAGTGGCTCAACTGGGTATACACTGATGCAAGGTGAACGCTCTGTATAGGGTAGGCTGATCACGTACCTTACTTGGGCTAACCGGATCAGCTGCCGTCGCTGTGGACATGGTGACCATTATATATGAGCAAAGAAGCACAACGAGAATACTTGAGTTCCTTACGGAAGCTTTGTCTGTTGTAGCGTCATGGCCCGTTCAATGGGGTAGTGATTTTGGCAGCCCTAATCGCTGTGCGTCGGTGCCCACCGTTGGCGTGAGCCATCAGTGAGACAGTGAGACGACTCCTGTGCGTCATCGGTGGCGTGACAAACGGTTCGAAGTGTCTGACAAGTGTCCTTATTGGGGTGCTGCGCCAGACCAGTGTGACGAAAAACACTTGCTGTGGACTTTCCCGGCTACAGCTTCTGTGAGACGACGCTTCCTAAAGAAGGTATATAGGCCTGCGATGGGGCGTTGCAGGCGACTATCGCAAGTGGACTCATGGTAATCGCTTTATCGTGAACTTTTGCCACTTTTCAAGCGAGGCTGGTTTACACTCCTTATAACTTCCTTTCCCTTTTACATTATGCCTAATGGCAAACACCTCGAAAAAAAAAAAACAGCAACCTGACATGTATGCTTTTCGTAGGCTCTCCGAAAAAAATCTGCGCGGTCCCAAGGCTCCATCGCGCGATCCATTTGTGGCTGCTCAGCATGAATACACGACGTTACCCACCGGCGACCTGCGACGCAATGAATGCGTTAAGGTCACGTGGGGGCCGTCTCTACCAGCCATTTACTCATGAAATAACGCCTTCAGCAAATCTCGTGGCCACCCGGATACCCGTGAACCTCACGCTGTGAGCCCATACTTCGGCGGCCCCTGTTCGACGCACCTGCAATGCCGTATGCTGATGGCTCCTAATCCCGGTTTGCGACGCTCTCGGCAGGGGCTTCATGGCAGCTTCGTCCCGATGGTGAACAGCGGGCCGGCTTCTTCTTCTTCTTTGTTCGCGGGTTCGATCCCGGCCGCGGCGGCTGAATTTCTTGAAGGAGAAATTCTAGAGGCCCGTGTGCTGTGCGATGTCAGTGCAAGTTAAAGAACCCCAGGTGGTCGAAATTTCCGGAGACCTTCACTGCGGCGTCTCTCATAGCCTCAGTCGCTTTGGGACGTTAAACCCCAATAAACCAACCAACCAACCATCTTCTTCTTTGTCTTCCACGGGTGACTGGCACGTGTCCACGTGAGTCGTAAAAAAGCGTGGCACCAGCGAAAAAGAAAAGTGATTATTCTACCCGTCGAGTCACTCTGAAATCTGCATCTACAAGTAACAGCACTGCTCAAGAAAATGAGGAGGAGTAATAAACATTATTTACTCGAAGAAGAACTATTTTACTTCTCCTACCCATGCCCTTCCTTTCCGCGTGAATACAACATGATTTTCATTGGCGTTCACCATCATACCTTGCTCAATCCGTCCCGTGGGTATGTGCTATGTCGGCATTCCCCCGTGGGTATGTGCCAGCCTCGCCAGTTGCCTCTGTACGCAAACCTTTTGTGAACCATTCTTCTTTTACAGGCTACGCGAAGTACGATGCCGTCTGCTGGATGCATCTCTCGCAGGATATGGGAGAGATACAGCAAAGCCATCAGACCTATAAAACCTTAACACATGTGCCGAAGAACCGTGTGGCGGCGAAAACAGCACCGATAGCCGTGCGTACACTTTGGGCCGTGCTTCCACGGCTGCCAGCGGGAATACAACTTCCAGGTGCACAGCGGCGACGGTGACGTAGTGCGAAGGTGCAACTGCTTGTGAAATTGGCCTACAGTGGACGACTCCGTGATGAATTCTGTGACTTTCCTTGCGTACGAGCCCGGCCCAAAGTTGCGCCTTCCAATCCCGCATCAAGAAACTGACTCTCTTCTCTTGCGGCATTTCGGGGTCAGCTCGACGGAAGACATGTACATGTCTTGCGTGTACACGCTGACAGGCTTGTTCACATGATGTATCCTCGATTGCAGAAGTACCTCTGCTCTTTTCTTGCGGATGGTGCAAGTGAATGCTTTCAGAAGGTCATGATTTTCTTGTCCATATGCGTACTTCTCCTTGCAGGGCAAAAAGCCATCTTAATTTTGCTGAATCGACTCATGTGTTGAATGCAGCCACGCAGTCTAACAGGCCAACCCACATTTAAACATCATCTTTAGGGAGTTCTTGAAAGGTTGTCGGCTGCCAGAGCTGCTGAGTCACGAGCGAAGATGGCTGGGCGGCAGACTCTAAGTGTAGAGACGTCACAAGCTAGCAGTCCAGCCCCTCCACCAGATGTCAGGTATTGGTAACAGCAAGCAGTCCGCAAGGAAAACTGGTAGACTTGCGTCGAGCTCGAAAACTTGTAATTGGGCAATCTTGTATTCGCAAACAGAAACAGATAGCTTTGCGCTCGGTGGTCTCCGGAGATTAGAATGCCGGTTCTTATCAGACGCGAGGAACTTTCGAGGTTAAGTGCGGAAAGAACCCCGATCATTGTGGAAACGCGCACGATTACGAGCTTTCCACACAAACCTGGTCGCGCTTTGCGTTGCAAGAAAAAGGTTGACGCCTCGTGCCGATGGCGAGGAACAGAGACCATAACCAAAGAACAAATAAAACAGCGTTTCACAGCAATATTAATAAGTCAAACCCTAACTAGAGAGAAGTTTGCCAATGCCTTCTTAACAATGCAGGCAAAGTTCAGCCAGCACCAGCGAAATCATGCAAGGCTCCACGGGAGATGCAGCAAGTTATCATGGGAAGGAAGCTTCACGTCGTTAAAGTACCATCACAGATACTTTCTGCTTGGCTACCTGCAAAAGATGCGCGGGAGAAAACAATTGCTAATCAGTATTTCAAGCTGCACGTAGTTTGATTTCTTTTCCTGTTCGCAAAACTTAAGAATGGGACAAAAATGAGGCACACGCAACACATCAAAAACACTCTGCTGTAGGTTGCTTTTATTTCACTTGAGCTCAGCTTGATGGGAAGATGCGACGTTAGCATCGACACCCGACGAGGTTTCATGCGTGGTTAGTTGAAACCGGGTACGCCTAAGCCCGTCTGACCGCACTCCAGCCTGGTTGGGCGATTAGTTCGCGCCGTCGAGCGACATGAGCAGCCGTCCCTACCGCAAAGATCTCCTGGCTGCTTCCCACCGCACTGAATGCAAAGAGAGAGAGAGAGAGAGAGAAAAAAAAGAAGAGGTTATACTATGAAAGACGGCTGCGTAAGCCAGCACTATATTTTGTGCACTACGATTAGCGAAAAGATTAGGGGGACACTTACGAGTATTTATAGTTACCTGTGACAATGGGATAGCAGAGCGCCTCCGTGCGACTGTTACTCTACTGCTAACGTGCCACATCATACATACAGGCAATGCACACATATATGGGCGCCTTCTGAGCTTGAAGGGGCCTTTCGACAGCGTGAGGTGGCCCTGCTAGCCTCCGCGCCAACGGTGTGTTTGTCACGTCCGCAGATGGCAAAGCGCAGCTGCCAACTGCTGCCTCGCCCGCCGCGAGCCACCGGTGATAAAGTGGTGCGTGACGTAACGCCCCTTTTAGCCAATGGGAATTAAGTGACAGAGGACGGATTTTCTTTGCGGTGAAGCTTCTACTGCTATCGAACACACTTAAACACGGAGATAAAAAAAAAACAAAAAACTCACATATACAGCTAGTGAAATCAAGGCGCATGCGGCAGTGGGTATAGCGACGACTTTGTGTGTCAATATGCTCATGCACACACAGTTGCTTACTTTCTGGAGCATATGTTCTTTTTGGTGCGAAAGCGCTACATCACTAGCAAAGATGAAAAATCCGGGGTATGTGTGAAGCCTGAACCTTTGACAGAGCGCCAGCGGCGGAGGCCTTGCCCAGCTGCTCCATCAAAGCGCAGAGCCTCTCCTTCAAAACTTTAAAAAATGTCCACTTACAAAGCCCGAGCACCTCCCACGCCATCCGAAGGGAAACCCTTCTGGAACAACCCTGAAATTAACAGAACCACGAAATATATTTAGCGCCCCTTTGAATTTGTTCAACTTTTTTTTAAAGGGACACTGAGGAGAAATTGAAGTTGGCTTGTATCGACAGAATACCAGCTCCTGATTACAAAAACCTCACTCATACTGACAACAGCGCTCTTGTAACGTAGAAAAGAGCAAGAACCAAAATACAGGTATCGCCACCACAGGCCAAATTCGCAAGTACAAGCGTGATGACGTCATAGGACAAAACAGTGTTGCTAGAACCAATGGTTCTAGTAACACAGGGACACGAGAAGCCAGAAATCACTCAGGCGCAGCCAATGCATGAGCAAATCTCCTTGACGTCGCCAGATGGCGCCACGTACCCGGCAGCTACGCGCGCGCCAGCAGAATCGGGACCAATGAGCGCCTACTCACCAGCGGTAGGCGGGCTCCCGGTACTGCGCTGACGGTAACAAGGTACATGATATGCTAAAGGTGTCTATTTGCGAGAACTTTGTTGACGACTTCGAGAACGAGATCCATCGTAACGCTGGCAAAACGCCGGTGCAAACGTAAACGAAGCGACGGTAGCGACAGCCGCAATAGCGGATGCCTTCAACGTGCGGCCGGCGGTAGCTTTCTTTTCGGCTGCTGCTAGGCCGCTCTGCTGGCCGTCAGAAATCACGGAGTCTGCGTTACGTCATGTTCACGTCACTTAGTCCTGTGTCGTCATAAGAGAATCCCTAGTTTGAATCAGAACGGCGGGAAAAACTTTTCAACTTCGAATCCAAATTTCTTAGAAATAAATGCATCTTTCGCTGCCGACCAAGTGGCAACAAAGCATGAAATGCCGAACTATCGGATTTTGCTATAAAAAAATATTAATAGAGCTCTCCTCACTGTCCCTTTAACAGCGAAGCTTGCACGAAATAAGCTCCCGAACTTACATATGAACTGACTGCATAAGCGTAACGGAGAGACAGGAACTATCGCAACGCTAGGTCCGCCATTGACATGGCTCTTATGACTCGTAGGAACCAATAGGTGACATTCGCTGTAAATGCCCCCGCACCGCGTAACCAATTACCATTATAATTACCCCGTATGTGAACGAATAAAATTAATCAAATTAACTAGATGAGCGCGGCTGAATAAAACAAATACTGCACTTCCTTGAGATCACCCTGCTCCGCATAAACTGCCCTGTTTCAGATAATTTGAGTCTGCTTATGGTAGGTAACGGAGTAGGTACCGGCCCCTGTGGACTACCTACTACTTTTCATGCAGTCATTTCAAGTGTCAGACACGAAATTTTCCTTTATAGATAAGCGGCCACCATTGCAATTGTCAGAGTAATGGCTACGTCTGCAGCAAAAGGAGAAAAAAAAAAGGTTTTTGAAAACTACAACGCTTTTTAACCGGAAATGGTACAGGTATATACTTCGCTCCCATGAGGGTTAAATTCATACACGCGTCACAACCATTCTTTGCCGACACAAAAAATGCGCGCATGATTCGGCTGGAAATCGAGGTTTACCCAGGAATCACGCGACAGCAGCCAGAAGAGCTGTCCTTAACGAGGTGTTTTGCCCGCTATGCCCCGTCAGCGCCGTGCTAGAGAAGGTAAAGATCCGGCACTTACATTTCTTCTGCCATCCACATCAACCCTAGCATCGAATGACTTGAAACTTTATATGTAAAGGGCGTTTTACCTAAAACTTTACACAATTTTAAAAATAGGCTTTTTGAGTTAGAAGGGTGCTTTTATTTTCGGCATAGCAATGAAAATGGTGTAATACCTCTCAAAACATTGAGACGTGCTAACTATCAGGCTGGTTAACTAATATTGAATGGTTAACTTGTTAACTATTACTTCTAGTCTCCTTAATTATTGAGCCGGACGTGTAGCCCACCGAAAGTAACATCCATATCAGTTTATCAAATTTAGAAACTACGTTTACCCTCGACACTGTGGCTCAACATATTTCGGCAACAACGGGCCAAAATACGTGTGCTTTCGAGAAGCTTGCAGGCAAAAGCAACCTCTCCTGTGCACGCGTCGAAATAGCCAAAAGTTGTTGGGCCACAGTGCCTAGCGTAACCGCATTTTCGAAATTCTAAAAACTTATATGGATACTACTTGCGCTGTGCTACACGCCTGTCAACAAATAAGGGCCCTAACACTAATAGTTAGAACTTTAACTATTCAATATTAGTTAACCAGCCTGCTAGTTACCACGTCTTAGCCGTATTCCGATGTACTACACCGCTGACAATGCTATGCCGATTCTAACTCAGAAAGCATATTTTAAAAAATTGTGTAAATTCTTAGGTGAAACACTCGACGCACGCGCACGCACGCACGCGTGCGCTGTTGCATTAAAACTTCTTTACTTATATGCTACCGTGGTGCAAATGTTTGGGTCGTCTGTTTTTCAAAGCTATCAACAACTTCTGTATTGAAACTCTCTATTGAAGCTTCGGAAGAAATTTTATTTTTCTTTGCCTGGTCAAGTGGGTTGTGGGACGCAACTTATTCTGGACATTGGGTTTCGTTGCCGATAAGCCCTATATTGCTTTCGCATCGATAAGACACTGGCGCCGCTGACGTAGACATTCGCCTAGCGATGGGGTAGGAGGGAGGGAAGGAAGAAGGGGCTGTGTTTACTATGTACACCACATTCAAAAGCGTAAAGCAGCGAGAGAGAAAGGCTGCATTGCACTTGCGAGGCGCAGCGCGGAGGGCGTGAGACATCTTGCAGCTGCGTCACGACGCAGCACGGATGAAGAGCGTTCACAGCTGCAATGCAGAGGGATGGAGAAGGATAAGGCGCGCCGCTGGGCAGAGCAGAAGGGCACAGCTTTGCAGCTATGGCTGCGTTTTCGCTTTACGCGACATAACCTAAAAGTTTCTTTTTTTTTTAATTTCAAGTCTGCGCTTTGCCTTAGGAGAATCCGAAGACGAAAACACGAGCTCCTTTATAAATATGGATCTACCACGCACGCAAATCGGCTGTCACGAATCTGTAACTTGGCATTACGTAATAGGTCGCCCGCGAGCCAAATCAGTAATTATCTCCTTGGTATTAATTCACCTTCGCGGGCGCTGAGTGTAGCGACGGGTTGCTTG
Source organism: Amblyomma mixtum (assembly GCF_055824585.1). Classification (NCBI taxonomy): domain Eukaryota; kingdom Metazoa; phylum Arthropoda; class Arachnida; order Ixodida; family Ixodidae; genus Amblyomma; species Amblyomma mixtum. The sequence goes on from NC_143013.1 coordinate 82,468,286, forward strand.
CTTCATCCTTGCACCTGGCGTACCTATAGTTAAACTCCAGGGTGTCTATACCTTGCAGCTCACTTCTTTCGACAGCTAGGTGCAGTCACAATCTTTTCACAGTCTTGCAGCCGTATATGGCTGCAAAATTGTGAAACCATTGTCGTCGCAAATGTTGTTCCTGTGCCATATAGTCAACTGGTCCAGAGTTAATTGGGTGCCCAATGTCAACATCAGAGCGGACGAGAGGAATAATTTGCCTCTAGTATTCAATGAACGACTGCTTTGTCGGAATGTTTAAATATTGCGTCACCCTTCGCGAACTGAGAGCTAAACATTGGAACTAAGGGAAGCAAATCAAACTGTTGGCGGGTTCTAGCAGATTCAATAATGCAAGCTGGCGGTAAATTATTCGCCTAATATTCACAAAGCTTTTCATTGAACTCTTCATTTAGAAAAAAAAAATATGATGATTGCCCGATGTACTTGTGCTGTTAACTAATCGGGAGGATATCATTAGTCTACTGAGGCAGTTCTGCAGATGTAAGACATGCAGATATGCAACTTTTTTTTTTTTTTCAGAAAAACTTCAGTCAAGTTCCGCAGACTTCCCAAAGAAAACACTGACTGTATTCACAACATTCCCTTTATATTATCGATTCGATTTCTTCGCACATCAACGTAAAGACTTCGGAATACATAAACGAGTATTGCGTGCACTAACATCTGCAAGTGACATGCACGCTGTAGACGGTACAAAGGACGTGCCGTTGTAAATTATCTTCATTTCATTTCATTTATTTTACCCTCAGGGCTTTTGCATTACAGAGGGGGTGGGACAGTGAAAAGAAACAATACATAGATCAAAAACAGGGCCATGCACATGAACAATATTGAAAGATGCTAGAGACAGAGGACGAAAACATTGAGAACAAAAGTACAGGAGTAAAAAAATAAAAGGATTACAAAAAAGAAACCTTATATAGTCTATATATGGGTAAACAACATATCAGAATTGGTCTGATTGTAACAGTGCGAGTAATTTTAAAACGCGCAGTGTCGCTAACACAGGTGGCTGTGGGTGAATGATTATTCCAGACACGACATGTTTTAAGGAGGAAGGAATTAGAGCAGGTCACTGTGCGGCAGTGTGGAACAGCTACTTTTTGATTGTGGTCAATGCGAGGCGAGATGAAAGATGGTGCCTTTACACAGATGGCTTTCAGGCAAGGATAAATTTTATGGAAGAGGCAAATGCGTGAAAGCTTACGGCGAGTGGAGAGTAAGGGGAGTTTAAGATTAGATTTCATTTTTGTTACACTGGCAGTGCGATGGTAGTTTCCAACGATGAAACGGACGCTTCGATTCTGCACGGCCTCGAGTTCATTTGTCAATGTGATGGTGTCAGGATCCCAAATTGAACATGCGTACTCTAGTTGCGGACGAATGAGTGTAGTGTATAATAGCATTTTCAATGAAGGTGGAGAGGATGAAAAATTCCTGCGGACGTACCCTAGCATGCGGTCGTCCATCAGCATGAAACAGTATACCGCAGTATTCAGGGACAACAGTAATGGTATTTGTTGCTGCATACGCTACGCCTTCAGGGTAGAGGCGGGGGGAGGGGGGATGCGAGGGTAAGCGCAGTATGCTATATGGGTGTGAGGATCTGTGAGATTGCAGGTCTTATTTTAAACAAACACAAAAGTACAAACAATAAACGAGGCGGCCTTTATCGGAAAGGAAACCAATTTCATTATGAGCGAGAAAAAAGGAAAGGAACAAGAGAGCAAGGCAGCAACACACGGGAAAAACACACGGGGGAACAGAACAAAGTGCTTACGAAAAATACAGGAAAAAGAAAGTCAAAGAGGAAAGTCACACTACTTGTCTCTTATTCGAGCAACGAGCGGGGAGGACTGGCTGGGTGTCGGGCAGTCAAGGAGTCTCTTGGCGTTCCAGTGGCGATGCACTGTTGCCGGCGTTTCTCCGTTGGCCTTCAACGCTACCGCAGCGTCAGCGTCCGTGGGCTCCCGGCACGGTTCCCAGGTCTGGTATCCCGGAAAAGCCACGTAGGCACCAGAGGCGGCCTGTGTGGAGCAGCTGACGGATGGACGGAGAAGAGTGGCGCCTGGGCCTGGTGGTTGAGGTCTCGACGATGGATGTCCAGGTCTGGTGGCCCGGACGTCTGCGGCTGAGGCCCAAGCCCGGAACTCGGGGAGCCAGCAGAACTCGTCCACGTCCGTCGCCCACCGCGCTCTTCTCTTCTCTGCCACGTAATCCTCTTCGACCTGTCCCGCGTTCCCCTCCGCACGCGCTCCTCGTGCTTTGTCTTCTTCTCCTCACGAACGCCGCTGGGTGGCGCTATCTCCTTACAGAAGGCCCCCTCTTCGGAAGTTTTTTCCAAGGGAAAGAACTCAACTTCAGGAGAGCGACACCAGACGCGTTCGACGATCGCAACACAGAACATCGCACCACAGCGCGCACACTACACACCGCACACAATACGACTGTCGTCAATGTTCGAAGCGTTCACGGACATTCGCACACACAGCACAGAGAGCACATGGAAAGTCAACGTAAAGCGTCCATAGAGGGCGAAGAAACACGGAAAGCATAAAAAGTAACTAGCCGACACCCAAAAACAAACATGAACAAACACAGACAATGCCAACAAGAACGGGTGTGGGCTACATTCTTCCGTTTTCCATTCTTCACATCAAACCACTTCACCGTCGCGAGAACTCTTTCAACTAGTACTTCCGTTTTCCTTTGTGAAACCGGTTTCTCCAAACCGACCTCGGTCTCCACCATGGTTTTAAATATCCCCATCCTACGATGTTATACACTCTGTGTCGGCCGTTGTCCGCCGGCACCGATGGAACAACGGCGTCATTTACTTTGTTCTCCCTTTCCTTTGACACAGTCGGTTGACACTTAGCACACGATCTGACATAATTCTTAATGTCAGCCTGTACACCGGGCCAGTAAAACTCACTGAGCACCCTTGCTATTGTTTTCCGTATTCCTTGATGGCCGGATAATGCACTCTTATGCGCCAACTTAAGGACTTGCGTGCGTAAGCCCTTCGGTACCACCGCTTGCTCAACGACTCGGCCGGGACACACTTGGTATATCCGGAAGAGAACACCTTCATCTGTATCAAAAGAGTGGGCGGTCTGTCCCTTGCCACAAAATATTTGCCCCAACTTCCTGCGACACACCTCTAAAGTCGGGTCTTCTTCCTGTTTCAGGCGAAACTCCGGCCGTGACAAGTGGAGTGTGTTCAGAGTGGGGCTTTTACTACTTTCTGAAACCTTTGCTGTCACCGTAAGGGAAGGAACATCGACCGCACCCGTAATGGCAAGGGAAACAGCCTGATCAGTTAGAACTGGCGGGTCAACCGAGAATGGAGGTTTAGCGCCAGGGACATTGCCTATTATGATGTCGTACAGGGGTGTAGACAAGCACCGCGCGATGGCCTTACCCGAAAAGTATGGTGAGGAAATCACCACCTCCGCTTCCGGAACTTCTACACGGGTCCCATTGGCCAAGAATAATGTAGCATGTTTCCCTGTAAGTGCCGCTGTCGGTACAAGGGACTCACGCACAACAATGCCGGTGCTGCCCGTATCCCGTAATACCGAACCAGGCTGGCCGAACACCTCACCGTGCCCCACGGGCATAGCAGTTTCCACCGGGTTGGAAGGACAGACCATCTCCCCCAACTGGCCCTCTACGCGCGTTACCACTGCAGTGCTATCGGGATGTGAATATCGAGGTGTCATGCAACAGGCGGACTCCTCACGGTCTCCTGGCCTCTTAGCTTTGCACGACTGGGCATCATGTCCTACCTCGCGGCCCCAGGTGCAATACGATTGCTTCGGCTTCGTCCGACAATCCGCCGCCTTGTGCCCAGTCTTCTCGCAAAGAAAACACCGCAGGCGAGATTGTGAACCTGAAACCTCGTCCTTGGCTTTATTCATCGTATGCTCCCCCTGTTCTTTGAAGAACAACAAGTTATTTTGCCGCTGTGCTTCGAGAAAATGATCGGCAGCCTCCGCCAGCTTGGAAACTGTCTTGCCCTCCCGCTCACGTAAGAAACGGGCTAAACGAGAATGACAGTTGTTCAGAAATTGTTCGCTCACGACCATCTCGCGAACCACCTCAAAAGTGCGGCCTTCTCCCCGCATCTCGACCCAACGGTTAAAGAAACTAAACAACCGGGCAGCATATTGCGAGGCCGTTTCTCCATCCTGGGGCTTGCTCTGGCGAAACTTCTCTCGATACCCTTCCGCGGTGAACCTAAACCTCTGAAGCAAGGCAAGCTTCGCTTTATCATAATCCACGGAATCCTCAGGCGAGAGCCGACCGAAGACCCTAAGTGCTTCGCCGCCAAGGCACAAGCTCAACGCCGTTGCCCACTTTTCTTTTGGCCAACCCTGCCCTGTGGCCACATGCTCAAACCTCTGTAAGTAGGCATCGAGGTCATCCCGCGCTTCATTGAACTGTGGTATGAGGCTGTGCGGGTTAATGGAGCTGGTCGATGAGACGCTACGCTCTCCACGGTCACTCGGAGGATTTGCGCCACCCTCCATGAGCCTTCTTTGCAGCTGCAAGTTCCGCGCCTCTAACTCCAAACGTTCCTTCGCAGCCTCACGCTCTGTCTCTAAATTCCGTGCCTCTAAATCCAATTTCTGCTTCGTAGCCTCACGCTCTAACTCTAATTTCTGCTTCGTAGCTTCACGCTCAGCAGCTCTCTCTTCCCGCACCTTACGAAGCTCGTCCTCCACCCACGCTCGTAACTCCGCGCCGCACAAGCCCATGCGCTCGCCTAAAGCAACCAACTCTGACGCGCTCATACTGTTCCTAAATTAACACAACAGGCAAAGAAATAAACCGACCTCGTCCTGTCGTAGTGGACGCCAAATTTGTGAGGATCTGTGAGATTGCACGTCTTATTTTAAACAAACACAAAAGTACAAACAATAAACGAGGCGGCTTTTATCGGAAAGGAAACCAATTTCAATATGAGCGAGAAAAAAGGAAAGGAACAAGAGAGCAAGGCAGCAACACACGGGAAAAACACACGGGGGAACAGAACAAAGTGCTTACGAAAAATACAGGAAAAAGAAAGTCAAAGAGGGAAGTCACACTACTTGTCTCTTATTCGAGCAACGAGCGGGGAGGACTGGCTGAGTGTCGGGCAGTCAAGGAGTCTCTTGGCGTTCCAGTGGCGATGCACTGTTGCCGGCGTTTCTCCGTTGGCCTTCAACGCTACCGCAGCGTCAGCGTCCGTGGGCTCCCGGCACGGTTCCCAGGTCTGGTATCCCGGAAAAGCCACGTAGGCACCAGAGGCGGCCTGTGTGGAGCAGCTGACGGATGGACGGAGAAGAGTGGCGCCTGGGCCTGGTGGTTGAGGTCTCGACGATGGATGTCCCGGTCTGGTGGCCCGGACGTCTGCGGCTGAGGCCCAAGCCCGGAACTCGGGGAGCCAGCAGAACTCGTCCACGTCCGTCGCCCACCGCGCTGGTTGGTTGGTTGGTTGGCCTCAAGTAGAATGGCACATACCCACTACGGGGGAGTGGCCAAGACACAGGCGGTGAACTGTTTGAATGATTAAGAGTTTTAGAGGTAAAGGAGTATTAATAGGGTATAGGCTGACAGATTGGACGACGCAACGAAAGGGGACCTGTTAGCAGGGAGATCGAAGATGGGAGGACGGCATTATGTGCAAATTTGAATGCAACATATGGAATGGTTCAATTTTGTATTGACTGAAAGAGAGACAGAACTCTTCTCTTCTCTGCCACGTAATCCTCTTCGACCTGTCCCGCGTTCCCCTCCGCACGCGCTCCTCGTGCTTTGTCTTCTTCTCCTCACGAACGCCGCTGGGTGGCGCTATCTCCTTACAATGGGCAAACTTTCCTGCCGTACTCACACATGAAATCATGGGGCCGTATAATCTGAGTTGGCGTACATAGACATGTACTCGTGACGACATGTACATGTACAGAGTACATGTACTCGTGATGACCGTACATGTACTCGCCATGTAGATAATTTGGGGGATTTTCCTTCATCAGCACAGCTTCTTCAGAAAAAGCCATGTCGATAAGTACGCCAAGCCAATTCAGATTATATGGCATGATGATTTTATGCACCGGTACGGCAGGAAAGGCAAACTGCGCTCCGCTCCCCCCCCCCCCCCCCCCCCCCCCCCCACCGGCCTCTACCCCCAAGGCCTGTGCATATGCAACAACAAATAGCATTACTGTTGTCACCGAATACTGTGGCACACTGCTTCATGATGGTGGAATACAACTTACAACCACAAAAAATCGTTTACTTACTCAGCGATCAGACAGAATACCGTTAAAACGAGAAGACAGACAACTGCCGCCTTCATCTCGACTATTTGCGCGGTGTTTCTGGAATGTAGAGACATGCTCTGAAATGAACCTCCTTTTATTCTGGGATGCTTTGTCGGTATGTTCAAAGCGGCGCAAAAGTTCATCGGACGAAAAGTACATTTACTTGACATTTGCGCATATTAGTATGCAAATCAATGCAGGCGGTTTATTAGAATTTCGGACTTGTACGCAGTTCTTTATTAAAACAAAAATCAACGTCGCACTGTTTAACACGTTGATGGAAAAGCTGACCTTTTCAAATATTGCAACCACAAATCATGTAGGCCTATAGGACGTACGAGCCGCCGCCGTCGCTCATTGGTTGCGGCTCTCGGCTGCTGACCCGAAAGACGCGGGTTAGATCCCGGCCACGGAGGTCGAATTTCAATGAAGGCGAAATTCTAGATGTCCAAATTACTGCGCGATGTCAGTGCACGTTAAAAAACCTCAGGTGGTCGAAATTTCTGCAGCCCTTCACTACGGCGTCCCGCATAGCCTGAGTCACTTTGGGTCCTTAAACACCCATAAACCCAAAACATGTATACGATGGATGGTCTGAGAAATGCAAGCTTTTTAAAACATTGAAGAACCTTTATTATGTGAATTGTGTGAATTGTGATTAAGTGAATTATTCATTATGTGAATTTGCATGTGGTGTGAGCGGCTTGTGGGCGGTTGCAAATTTCATGGTTCATCATCCTAACCTGGGGCAGCCTGCAAGGCCTAAAAGGCAAAGAAAGCCTCTCCTGTAATTAAAAAACGCTTTATTCATACTTATCTGCTGCTATGCTTAATGCGGTCTCATACCGCTTGCGTTTCGCTGTTATAGAAATTCGACAGATTTTGGAAGTACGAAATCTAGCTATTCGTGATTGCCAGGAATGAATGATGTGGATGTAACTTACATCAGCTAAAGTAATGAAGATGCATTCGCCTCGAGAGTGTTGAAGTGGTTACCGGTAGGCGCCTTTTTGTAATATTTATGCTCACTGACATTATCTGTCTAACGTATTCATGATGACTCAGCATGCGGAATATATTTTCTTACCGAGGCACATTTCACTAACGGCACACATGTGTCCTCTCAAGCACCTATGTCGCGGGTCGTATTCAGGGTGTACTCAAAAATATTCCAAATTACAACTGAACTCCAAGTCGAAAAACCTTGTTGGGTTGAAAGAAGCCGCAAAGTCAGCAGTGAAAAAAGACGTCTTTCTGTCCAGGACTCGTTGGGACTCCGGGATTTGGGGCTCCCGGTACTGCTGGATTCCGGGATTCTGGGTCTCGTGAACGTACTCTATGAATGGGGGGAACACGGGCAACTAGCCCGGCTGTGGTCGCACGGCAGACTGCTGCACACAGACGGGTGCAAACATTTTATGGCAGCCTTTTAGATAATTATTTTCCTCCTCTTAATCACCCGTGAACATCTACACGTCCACTGGATGGCCCGTATTCACCTCATTTGACTTGGGAGTTAGGCCCCGGTAACCTTCGTTAGGCTATTGAACCAGATACTTAGGGCAGTGGTCACTGCCCTATCTTAATCTTCCTGACATTTTCCCGTCCACGGAAGAAGCGCCGCAGAGTACGCTTAGCATCATGGGATTCCATACGCACAGACAATCTGTTATCTAGATCCAGGCCTTCTTCAGCTTTGTCTACTCTTTCGGCTGTTATCTCGAATCACACGTGTTCCAGTACTGTATATGAGGACCAGCCAAACCCGGACGTACAGGCGCGGCCATAAGTAAACGGAGCACGCTATTGCGTTCGAAGTGCAATCCCGCTTTCTCCATTGGTAATGAAGAAGCGTTATTTGTCTACCAACCTCCTTTACCAGCATGCGCGCACCACTGCTGGAAATTTCAATTAGGTGACGTGTGAAAAATATTCGAACACAGTTGCGTGCTCCGTTTACTTTTGTCCGCGCCTGTACATCTGCTCAATCTCTGGGCGCTCTTCTTCGACCTTCGAATTGTTGTTCCTCTCCTCACCCAGATGACCAACCGGCTCTCGCCGGCCTTCATCGAGCTACCGCACGTCCCTTATAAAAATGGTCTGCAGACAGTCTATAAACTTCTTATAGACTCTGTTGCCTTCGTATAAATATTTCTATTTTTTTTTCTATTCATAGTCTATAGACTATCTATAGACAAAACTCTGCTAAAAATGTATGGCCATAAATCTATAGGTTGTCTGTAGACTGTCTATAGCATTTGTATTGCCTATAGACTGCCCTTTAAGATTTCTCTATTGAGAGTCCATAGATGGTTTGGTTCGGTTTATTGGGGTTTAACGTCCCAAACCAACTTAGGCTATGAGGGACGCCGTAGTGAAGGTCTCCGGAAATTTCGACCACCTCGGGTTCTTTAACGTGCACTGACATCGCACAGTACACGGGCCTCTAGAATTCCACCTCCATCGAAATTCGGCCTCCGCGGCCGGGATCGAACCCGCGTCTTTCGGGCCAGCAGTCGAGCGCCGTAACCACTCAGCCACCGCGGCGGGGCTGAGAGTCCATAGACTTTATACACAGAAGTCTATGGACAGTCTACAAACTACAAACACTTTTTTAGACAGTTAATAGACTGCCCAAAAAATTTTTATGAGGGGTGCACCACACTACGCAAAGTGACTTGGCAGACAACGTTGGGCTGCATATATTGGGCCCACTTGTCCTTTACGCTGGGCAATCGGCATCTTTGGATGGCGCTTCACGCCATGAAGCGCCCTTGTCAAGTTGCTGACTACACGTAAAGGATTCGACTGGCTTTAAATGTGCCTAAAGATGCACTTGTGCAACAGGAGGCGCGTGAGTTTTTCCCACACCATGGTTGCACCTCTACACCTCCCCCACGCTATACGCTCGGTCTTATTCGCCGCACAGCTGTGCACTTTGGCAGCGCACGTCCTCCATCTTGTGCGCTCTATCCTTAATCTACGGATGGTATCAGCCTCGTTCGCTGGTGTCTCAAGCTTACCCGCGGCGCCCTCTGCGGCGAGCAACCGCAAAAAGCGCCTGTTCTCGTTGCGCCGTCTACTAACGTCTGGCATGGAATAGGGATGCAGCCGTAAGTGCTGTAGGTGAAAGCAGGTCTCTTCCGTGTGTTGTGTCTGAACAATGGCCACAACAATGCTGCCGAAACTTCTGGAGGTGGAATCATCGATTTTCTTTGAAGTACTAGAATAATGAGATGCGAGCACGCTGGATGAGAGCGGTACAGCGCGCAAAGATAGGCAACCGCTTTCAATTCAGCTGCATTAACATATGCACAGTATAGCGCAGAAAGCCCAGTGACATCAAGTGACTCTTCGTGTCCCGTCTGCTGTGTGCGCTGAAATTCCAAAAGCATGCAGAACCAACTCGGCCAAGCCTTAACGCATTCGACAGAGTTTTGTAAAGGTCATATAGCGAGCGAAGCTAGCTCTTTGTCATGAACCTGAAGGTGTCGGCGCAATAAAGCTTCAATTGTTAGACAGCGCCTGTGTCTCGTCTTCCCTTTTTGTGTCGTTCGTGAAGTTTGCGCTGTTTTCTTTGTCTCGGTTTTGAATTTCTCGTAAGGTTTCGAGGCGGTAGTAATTTCCTCTGGAACGCCTTAGGCAAGCTGAGCGGTGCAGATATTTTGACCAAGCTCCGCAATGCTGCCTTTAACGAACTCATTTACGCTTTCAAATCGCCTGATGCCTCAAAACAGCACACGACCCTCGCTTCGCTCTGCTACAGTCGAACTGCGCGCGCCAGACAGAACAGACGGAAAATGCTTCATTTTACCGCCGGTTGCGCTCGATGTAGCGCAGCGGTGGCGCCCTCATCGGTGGCGCACGAGGCCTATACTAAGCACAATTTCATCGCCTCACCCGCAGGCTCGTTATGCTATGCGTGCCAAAAGTTTCTCCCCCGTCTTACATCCATACCCGTGCTTCACGAGTATGCTCAACTTGATATAATTAGTGAACTCATCGATCAGAGTGAGGCAATAGTCGTCACCATCATCAGCAGCCTGCCTACACCTACTGCGGGACAAAATGTTTTCCCATATCTCTCTAATTAACCCTGTTCTGTGCCAGCCGCGGCTACCTTATCCCCGGAAGCATCTTAATATCATTCGCCCACCTGACTTTCTTCCGCACCGTGCTATACGCTTGCCTTCCCTTGGTATCCAGTCCGTTACCCTAAACGACCGTCAGTTAGTTTTCATTCGCATTACATGCTCTGCCCAAGCTCATTCCTTCTTGATTTCGACTGGGATGTCCACTCTGCTCTCTTGTCTCTTAACGTTAAACCTATCAGTTTCCTTTACATAGCTCGCTGTTAACTTAAACTAAACCCTTTTCGTTAGCCTCCATGTTTCTGCCCAGTAAATTTTACGATGATGGTGTGCTCTCTTTCTTCGGAGATACTCAGACCTCTGCATGCACGGTGATTCGGTGGTAATGAAACGGGACGCGATAATGCGTATGAAGAAGAAATATATTTACAAAATTTGCAAGAGTGCAAACTGCTAATTACAGAAACAGTCACACAGACAAATACAAACTGTAACTTACATATAATATTATCGCACGAGGAGAAACGTTTACAGAACCTTACTTTGCGACGAAACGTATAGTTAAAGGGACACTGAGGAGAGCTCTATTAATATTTTTTTTATAGCAAAATCCGATAGTTCGGCATTTCATGGCTATGTTGCCACTTGGCCGGCAGCGAAAGATGCCTTTATTTCGAAGAAATTTGGATTCGAAGTTGAAAAAGTTTTTCCCGCCGCTCTGATGAGGGCGCTGCGAGCCGTCAAGGAGAGTGGACGCGGTTCACGTCGGCTCCGCGAAACGGATGTCCTACTGCCAAACCATCGATCTGCATCGCTCAACACTAGTTGAGGTGTGTCCAGCAGGTTACCAGGCACCCGTAGACACCATTTTCATCCAGGTGGGCCTGCCTTTGGCGATTTTACGGGGTTGTGTCTGTCAATCACATTGGCGCCGCTGCTAAGCCTAAGGCTTGGCGACGTCGCCGGGCCGCTGACGCGGCACTAGGCGCGGCCACCATGAGTCTTGCACGGGGCTACGACCCGGAAAGCATGCAAGTAGTGGAGCTTCAGGCTGCGAAGAAACCAGTCTTCGATGAAGCCACCGAATATGCTATTCGGAAGAAATTAGAAGAGCAAGAGCGAGCGTCCGCGAAGCGCGTGAGCTCGGAACGCCAGGAACGCTTGCGCGGTGGAGACGCTGCTGACGGCCTCGACCCCACTTCGGCGCCAAGCACACCGCTTCAACCGAGGCGTTGGAGACCAGAGGTGGTGCCCAAGTTCGGCACTGAGGACTCTGTTGTCGTCGTGAAACCCAAGGGAACGCTGAACTTGTCAAATTACAAGGGTACCCATCAGATAGGAGAAGCTATATATGCTGCGGCCGGCATCGAACGCAAATCACAAGCGCTTGCAATTTGGCCAGCGTGGGATCAGAACATAGTCACTGTTAGAATCCGAGACGCAGCGCTTATTCGGCAAGTCCTCGCGGTGGAGAGTCTACGGACTGGCGGCCAGTTACAAACGGTGCAGGTCTACCTCAAGATGCCCGAAAATACGTGCCGTGGAGTAATTCAAGTGGCTTCCAAAGTGTCCGAAGCAGATATTGCTCAAGCTATTTACTCGCCAGGCACTCCCGTGGTGGGTGTGAGGAAATTAGGAGAGTCGAACGCGGCGGTGATTACATTCGAGGGACGTAAAGTGCCGTTCAACGTGTTTCACTGGGGAGAGGCTGTGCCCGTCCGTCTCTACCGGAAGACCACACCAGCTTGCACCCGCTGCGGAACAGTGGGACATAGAGCGGACGTTTGCCCTAATCCACGAGATAAGCTCTGCCGGGCCTGTGGAACTATCATCCAAGAAGAGGGGCACGACTGCCAGCCCCGATGCGTAGTCTGTGGAGGCGGACATCTCACGAACTCCGCGGACTGCACCTGGAAATACAGGAATGGTGCCGGAGCCGGGCGGAAGCCTGGCGGAAGAAAATCCAGCAACCACCGTAAATCCAGAGAGGACCGGAAGAATTCAGGGCCTGGGCCGCAATCACAGAAGAAGCGGATGGGGACTCCGTCGCCGGGTCCCGCAGCGAGGACCGCAACGGGGGCGTCCCGGCAGGGGCCTGAAGGAAGCGGTCGTCCAGGTGACAAGAAATCGGGAAAAGCCGGATCGGAGGAGACCACGGGCAGCAAGGTGAGCTGGGCACAAGTTGCCACTTCCCCGCCTCCCACGTTGGCTGTTGAGAAACTTAAGGAGGAAAATAGCAGATTGAAAGAGGAACTAGCGAAGTATAAAAGTCAGGAACTGGGAACATCGGCAGGGGGAGAAAATATGCCAGAAACGCCTGGGGTATCTGCAATGGAGGAGGATGCCTCTCTCCCTCCTACTCAACAGGCACTAACTCCTGTCCCCCAGGGTGAGAAAAAGGAGGAGGGGGAGAGAAACAGTAACGTAGTGGCAACGGAGACCGATAAGGGGGCCGGTGTCGGAGAGAAAGAAGCCAGGATTGAGGCTATTGTGGAGCGATGTTTGCTGAACGACCTTCCGCGTTTGGAAGCTCGCATAACGCAAAATATACAGGCGAGCCTCGAAGGAACTCTACAAATTATTATTGAAAAAAACGTTCAGGCAGCTATTGAGAGGGGCATTCAGGCAGCGGTAGAGCGGGTCTTACAGGGCATCTTAGAGCCCCGTCTGATTAAGCTGCAAGCCTTTGAAATCAGAATCGATCGGAATCTTCAGGAGCTTGCGGAGTGTACGCGGACGAAGGTTCCAAAATTAACTGGCCGCGTGACTAATAGGCAGCTTGCAGCTGATGATTCGCCCAACACCGGGGCGGACGCACCAAGCGCGATTTCCTCTAGTGTTCAACATGGCCCGCCCTCCTAAATTGCAGATTTTGCAGTGGAACTGCCGGGGGTTCAGAAAGAAGAGAGATTCGCTACAGCAATACGTAGATTCGTTGGATAAATTACCAGATATTATTGCACTGCAGGACGTGAATACGGAAGCCAAACTCAGACCATACAGCACGCATCAAAACAGCTCATCCACTTGCATTCTGGTGCATAAGGATTGCACGGCTGTGACAATTGAGCTGGATTTAGTCACTGAGGTGGAACATACATTTATTCAGCTTTTACCGAACGTACGCACTAGCAGAAGTGCGTATGTGTTGAACATACATAGTCGACCGAAGAACAGGGGTGCGTCTTTCGATGAGATTTTCCAAAAGGCCGCGCAATTGGCAAAAAGTGCACCTCTCATCATTGTGGGGGATTTTAACGCATATAGCTTCTTGTGGGGATATAGTAAGGAGGATATTAAGGGCAGGAGACTCGCTGCGGCCATATCGGACCTAGCACTGACGATTCTTACTGACCCGCAGCATCCCACGAGGATTGGCAACAGTGTCTCGAGAGATACATGTGCAGATCTCTCGTTGGTTAAAGGAGCGAGGAACTATGATTGGCACAACACGCAGCAGACCTTAGGGAGTGACCACTGCATTCTCAAGATCTGCCTCGACTACAATAAGCATCGCAGACCGAGAGGGAATGCACGGCTCACGGACTGGTCGTTGTTCCGACAGGCGGAAGACTACGCTCAACGCGCCCATTGAAAAGTACGAGGAGTGGGCTGAGTCGCTGCTGAGAGTCAGGGACCGCTTCACACGTACGCTTCAGACATCAGAAGAAGTCCCGGCTATTGACAACCACCTACTACATCTATGGGAGGCCAGAAGAAGTCTCACACGGCGGTGGAAAAGGCAAAAACATAACCGCAAGCTCAAGATCAAGATCGCGAAATTAAGCTTGCAAGCAGAAGAGTATGCACGATCCCTGGCCAAAAACAACTGGTTGGCCAAATGCGACTCCATGAAAGGCACCCTCAGCACCAAGGCGGCGTGGAGTCTTCTTAGATGTTTGATAGAGCCCTTTAAGTCTCGCGGGGATCAGCAACGTAATCTCAAGAGAGCCCTACACGGCTTCGCGGGCACGGACCAGCAGCTAGTTGCAGCCCTCGTGAGCAAGTACCTCTGTACAGTGAAAGACAACGAGCCAGTACGGGATTATGAGGGTATGGACAATCCGGACCTGGACAGAGAGTTCGAAGTCAAGGAAATACAGGCGGCGCTTATGGCCATGAGGCGGGGCACGGCGCCAGGGAACGACAGGGTGACGGTGGGATTGCTTGTCAATCTCAATCAGCAAGCGCTTGAACATCTCACTCAGTACATCAACGAATGCTGGAAAAGTGGACAGTTACCCAAGGCATGGAAGACGGCTGATGTCAGCTTTATTCTCAAGCCTGGAAAGGAGGTGAACATCAATAACCTCAGGCCCATCTCGCTTACGTCGTGCGCCGGGAAACTGATGGAGAAGGCGGTACACATGCGACTTTCTACGTATATAGAAGACCACAATATTATACCTCACACAATGTTTGCGTTTAAGGCACACTTGTCAACCCAGGACGTGTTACTGCAGCTGAAGATGGAGGTTATCGATCCCCCGCGCAAACGAAACAGTAGGGCCATACTAGCATTAGATCTGAAGGGGGCTTTCGACAACGTGAAGCATTCCAAGATTCTGGACAATCTACAGGGTACTCACTGCGGAAAGCGTACCTTTAATTACATCAAGGCTTTCTTGCAAGATAGGCAAGCGCACATCAGGATTGGCGACACGAGGTCTGAGGCGATACCCATGGGCACCAGGGGGACGCCTCAAGGAGCAGTCCTTTCTCCACTGCTCTTCAACGTTGCCCTCATGCACCTGCCAGAACAACTTAATGCCATAAGGGGAATCCTCCACGCCCTATACGCGGATGACATAACCATATGGACAACGGAGGGAAACATGGGACAGATGGAGGAGGCCCTCCAAGAGGCTGCCAGTACGGTTGAAAAGTATGCTGAAGAATGCGGACTGCGCTGTTCCCCGGACAAGTCGGAGCTCCTCGTCCTGCGAGGGAAGGGGGATACTGCATCGCTGGAAATCTCGTTCCATGATACACCTATTCCCGAGGTGGAAACAATACGGATTTTGGGGCTGCTCATTAACAACACGGGTGTGAACGCAGCAGCGATCACCAAGCTCCGAACGGTGTGCGAACAAGTCATCCGTATGATATCTCGGATCACAAGCAAGAAAAACGGCATGCAAGAACAGGATACCCTTAGACTAATACAGGCCTTTGTCATCTGCAGGATAGTGTACGTGGCCCCGTACCTTCGTTTGAGGAAGACCGATCTAAACCACCTGGACGTTATCATTCGAACGGCTTATAAGAAGGCACTCGGCCTACCCATGAAAGCATCTACGGAGCGCCTACTAAAACTAGGGGTACACAACACGGCTGATGAATTGATTAGCGCCCATCTTACAAGCCAGGTAGTGCGACTGGCCACAACTACGACCGGCCGCAGGGTCTTAGAAGATTTAAACATTAGCTTTCCGCAGCAAGTGGCTGGGAGACAAGATATACCTAAAGAGTGGAAGAGCAAATTCCTTACGCTTCCGCTTCCCAAAAACATGCACCCGGAGCATCATCATGCTAGACGAGTGGCGAGGAGCAAGAAGATGAACGAGTGCTATTCAACAAAAGAAGGAGCCTTCTTCGTGGACGCTGCGGGTCCTGTACAAGGAAAATCAACAATCTCAGTGGTGCACCAAATGCAAGTCGTGGACGGGCTTTCAGTTCGTAACGGGGATACACAGGCTATGGAGGAAGTAGCGATAGCTCTAGCCGCAACGCACTCCGAATCTAAATACATAGTTACAGATTCCCAGGCGGCTTATAGAAACTATATGCGTGGCAGAATCACGCCGCTAGCCTGCAAAATTCTTAGTCAATGTAGGACTTCAGCTGAACGGTAGGAATTAATATGGGTACCAGGTCACCAGGGAGTTGAAGGAAACGCGCGCGCACACGCTTCGGCCCGAGCTTTTCTTCCCCGACATCCTTCTACGTCCTCCCTTCCTGATTCTGGCTCCCCCTCTCCGCTAACGACATATTCAGAAATATTGCAACATTTGCGCCTTGAAAGGCAGACACTCCCGAGGCCCGCTAAGGGTCTCAGTAAATCAGAGGAATGTCACCTTCGCAGGCTACAAACTATGTCTTTCAATAACCCAGCTACGCTTCACGCCATTGAGCCCGAGTGCTTTTCGGCACAGTGCAAATTTTGTGGCCAGAAGGCAAACTTGTACCACATGGTATGGGCTTGTCAGAAAAATGACAGCATTGAGATCATAAATCAGCCAACGCGGGAGGGCTGGGAGGCGGCCCTGTCCAGCTCGGACCTCGAGGAACAACGAGCCCTCGTCGCCAGAGCACGGGCAGCGGCTTTCACCAACGGCGTCCCGGACTAGGGACCCGATCAGCCTTCCCTTCAACTAAGGCTTTAATTAACGTTTTCATCATCATCATCATCCGCCGCTCTGATTCAAACTTGGGATTCTCCTATGACGACACAGGACTAAGTGACGTGAACATGGCGTGCACATGACGTAACGAAGACTCCGTGATTTCTGCAAGCCAGCAGTGCGGCCCAGCAGCATCCGAAAAGAAAGCTACCGCCGGCCGCACGTTGAAGGCATCTATCGGCTATTGCGGCCGTCGCTTCGTTTACGTTTGCACCGGAGTTTTGCCAGCGTTACAATGGATCCCGTTCTCGAAGTCGTCAACGAAGTTCTCGCAAATAGACACCTTTAGCATACCGTGTACCTTGTTACCGTTAGCGGAATACCGGGAGCCCGCATACCGCTGTGAGCATGCAGGCGCTGATTGGTCCCGGCGCTGCAGGAGCTCGCGTAGCTGTCGGGTACGTGGCGCCATCTGGCGACGTCAAGAAGATTTGCGCATGCATTTGCTGCGCCTCAGTGATTCGTGGCTTCTCGTGTCCTAGTGTTGCTAGAACTATTGGTTTTAGCAACACTGTTTTGTCCTATGACGTCATGAAGCTTGTACTTGCGAGTTTGGCCTGTGGCGGCGATACCTGTATTTTGGTTCTTGCTCTTTTCTACGCTACAAGAGCTTTGTTGTCAGTATGAATGGCGGTTTTTGTAATCAGGAGCTGGTATTCTGTCGACGCAAGTCAACTTTAATTTCTCCTCAGTGTCCCTTTAAAGCCCAGGTGCTCTCCTTAGCTTTCCTTCTTTCATGGTGCCTAAGTAGAGAGCATTAGCTGCATAACACAAACAGCGCCACAGCAGAGAGTAACAGCGGCGTAAAGACACGGTCTTCATTTTGGCTACCTGACGCACCTGTCGGCAGATGGCGCAAGCAGTCCATTGAACTTTAAGTTATCTAGTAGGAGAGCTCATTGAGATATTTCGCTTTTTTTGCCGCGATGACAACATTATTTCTATGGGCCATAGCTGCATGACAGACTCTGGGTGACTTTTCCCGGTGTTTATGCGTCGTTGTCTGTCCTGACCGAAAACTGCCTCGTTATGCAGATGCAAAATTTGCGGGAATTTTGAATGCTGAAAAAAAAAAAATGAAACATTAAGAACGCACGCAGAACAAGAATATGCAGATCATATAAATACAGTGGCACCAGATGTTTGAGATCAAAAATACTTTTGCATGGATTATTTTTCACATGTGTGCATCAGTGCCCGGTGCTTTGGCTTCCAAAAGACTGCAACAAGGTGGTGTGTGGTATCGATGCTGGATACTGTTGTCTGCACTCGCAGCCATGGTGAGGCAGAGAAAGCGCTAGCTGAGCGACACTGAAAGGAGGGAAAAGTGGCAACCAGAGGGAGGTCTGTTCAATCGATGGTGTTTCAAGGATCCCGTATGTTTACAGGGCTACATCTCTCCAGAAGTTGAGATCAGGGGTCTGTCCGGCCCACATTATATTAAAATTCAAGACAGTGGAAAGAGCGCATGCTGTCGGTCGGTAAAACAGGAAGTTCAAGCAACTGATTGTTGTAAGTTTTTCCTCTGATAAGTAAAAAATAAAATGGCTGTGGCTTAGCTTGGTTAAGCCCGGTAATTGCGAAAGCAATATCCGTAGCTACGCCATCGTTCAGCTGGTAGTGTAGCTGGTGGTGGTGCTTGTGGTTAGACTTGTGGTGATGCATGGGTTATACAATCCAATCCAATCCAATATGATAATATGGTAGCTACCGGCCTCGCTACGCGACGGGCTGAAAGTGTAACTAGTATTGCTTTCACAATAAATATCATGGCCTTAAACAAGCTAAAAAAATCAGGGGCTCTGAATAAAGTGTAGATCAGGATTATGCACCAGAGAAACGAGATATTCAGAAACAGTTATGGAAGCATGATAAAGCAGGAATAACGGACAGCAGCAAGGTTAAACGAAGTTTTGACGAGCTGATTGTTAATGGTAAGGCCTTCACTTAAGACGAAGAAAAAAGGGAAGTTGTTCCATTCCTAAGGAAGTGACACCTTGTAATAAAACAGCGCAAGGACACAGGACGAGAACGGAGAGAAGACAAACACGGCGCTGACTCTCCGTTCTCATCTTGTGTCCTTGCGCTGTTTTATTACAAGATGCTTAACCAACTCGCCCAAACTGCCATTTTACTAAAGAAGTGACAGCCTTCTATATTAAGATATGGCCCCTGGCTCACACAATCTAGCTGTTGTCGCAAACTGGAGAAGCATTGTGAACAAAGGAGACGAATTCGCGCGCGTCATCGAACCTTTGAAGGCTGACATTCTGTTCGGAACAGAATCGTGGCTGAACACATCATCCATAACTGAGAGTGATGTGTGTCCTAAGCACTCTGCCTCTAGTCGAAACGATGAGGCAAGTATGACGAAAGATGTTTTTGGTTACTGCATTCTGCTTTACGGTCAACTATGTTAAATGTTGGACATTATTACGTTGAATCAGGCTGAAGCAAAGTGACCCTTGCTGATAATACCTCACATATTTCTGGAGTATTTTGCTGCCCACCAAAATTTGACACCACTACGTTGCAGCGACTGTATGAGCACGGCCGCTTGATGCAAAGCGCAAAGCGAGGTGCTTTGCATCAAGCGGCCGTGGTATGAGATTGTTTCTAGAACATCGGATGGAATAATTCTTTTCCGGCGATTTTAACCAACCGAACTGGAAAACGGACTGTCTTTCTTTTTTATTTTCTGTAGGCCTTCGACACGGTTTGTCATCCATTGCTGCTTCAGAAACTTCATGTGCCAAATACTAACCTTCCAATGTTCAACTGGATCGCCAGTTAGCAGTACGTCCCAGCATCGACAATGTGTTAAACTGAAAGTTGCTGCTTCCCCTTGTGTCCAGGTCACATCGGGTGTTCCTCCTGGCTCAAGTTAGGGTCGCAAATATTTTAATTTATATTAACAATATTCATGCCACAATGTATTCTCACGTTTATGTTTCTTTGCTGGCGACTCCATCGCGTACAAGAAATTTACATTGAATAGGAATCTGTTTGTTCACGGACTGTTCTTTCTGTACTGGTTTCATGGTATGAGAAGTAGAAAATGCAACTAAATGCAAAAATAAATAAATGTGTCACTCTATCCTTCAAGAAAAAAAAGAAAACAAATAGACAGCTTTATTTTTTTGAGCTCTGATGTTATTAACAATGAATCTACGTATAAATATTTGGGCCTGAATTTTTGGACTGATTGTTACTGGAATGCACAAGTGAATAATGTAGTAATTTAGTAATGTAGTAATTTTGGCTACATCAAGAAAAATGCATGCGCTTTCGAGAAGCTCTCAGGCAAAGCAACCTTTCCAGTGCACGTAACTCGTTGAAATAGCCAGAATTTGTCGGGCCACAGCGCCGAGGGTAACCGCATTTTCGAAATTCTAAAAACTTATATGGATATTACTTACGGTGGACTTAACGCCTCTCAAAATTAAGGGGCCTAACAGTAATAGTTAAAAATGCAACTATTCAATATTGGTTAACCAGCATTCTAGCTAGCACGTCTTAGCTCTATTCTGATGTACTACACTGTTGACAATGCTATGCCGAAAAAAGCGCTATTCTAACTCAGAAAGCCTATTTTCTAAAATTGTTTGGTTTTAGTTTATTGCTTTATTGGGGTTTAACGTCCCAAAGCGACTCAGGCTATGAGAGGCGCCGTAGTAAAGGGCTCCGGAAATTTCGACCACCTGGGGTTCTTCAACGTCCACTGACATCGCACAGTACACGGGTCTCTAGAATTTCGCCTCCATCGACCGCCGCAGCCGGGATCGAACCCGCGTCTTTCGGGTCAGCGCCATAACCACTGAGCCACCGCGGCGGCGTTTTTAAACCTGCGTAAAGTCTTAGGTGGAACGCCCTGTATAGGCACACACATGTCCTACTTTTATTACCACTGCATTGTCCTGTATGCATAGAATGGATGCGGTGCATAGAAGGTGTACGTCGGCCGACCAACCTTTGCAGAACCGCGGCACCTTTCGTTGGATGCACGCGACACAGGCGTGCTGCCCAGCGGGAACCCTGTAATTTAAACGCGGAAAACGGAAAACTCGAAGTGGCTGGGCAGACCACACGCAGCGCATTTCTTTCTGCGGCGAAAGCACGAATCTACTTCCGCGGATGCTGGATTCTTTGTACGACGCTGAAATAGAGAGCGAAAAGCAGGATTGTGGGAAAAGGACACAAAAGCACAGTTTGAGAGAGGGAAATGAAACTTTGTTGAGCGACCCGTGTTTGAGTCGGTGAATTAAGTAGGCGGGGTCGTGGATGGCAAGAATGTCGCCCAGAATATGGAGGATCTGGGCCACCCGAAGCGGCCACAGAGGCTGAATCTTTGCAAAAGAATAGATCATACTAAACGTTGAACGAACTGAAATGTTTGCTTTCGGTCAGAATAGGAGAAAAATCTGAACGTTTTAGCGTTTTTATTTCTTTTTTCCTCGTTGCACTTTCTGCACGCGTGTCATCAGCAACCAGAGAGGAGGAGTTTATGTCGATTCGGAGAAAATAATGACGGGCTTGATTCCACACAACGGGCACACTGTACAAATCATACGGAGCATATAATAGCTCTGTCCACCCTTGGTCGTTGCGTACAAAGAAGGCAGAATGATAGAATGATAGAATGGAGACGCTCGAAAGCGGAGAGTTTGAACAATACCTAGTAC
This sequence comes from Amblyomma mixtum, assembly GCF_055824585.1. Lineage (NCBI taxonomy): Eukaryota > Metazoa > Arthropoda > Arachnida > Ixodida > Ixodidae > Amblyomma > Amblyomma mixtum. The sequence goes on from NC_143013.1 coordinate 82,489,816, forward strand.
ATAGAATTTCGCTATAACGGGTGCACCTATACCGCCATCTTTTCTTATGCTCCCATCTCTTCTACGTTTCTTCCAAAATGGAGCGTTTTACCAAAATTGTCATTGGCAATTGCACGATATTTATGTATTACGTACCCCTTGTGGTTTGTGTGCTGGCAACCTTCTTTTCAGTCCATGCAAATATGCTTACCTGCATGTGCATGCTGGATATATATGTATGGACAGATGTGCTTACCTGCACATATGGATGGACAGAATGTAAGAGCGCTAAGACGGGATAAATCGAACGAGATCAACACTTGCACTATGTTTGTATCTTTCCCTTTGTCCCGTCTTAGCGCTGTTACTGCCTTCCCGTCAACATGTACCAACCAGCCCGTATAAGCTCTCTTCTGCGTAGGTATTTTTCCAACGGTACGACGTAACAGCGCTGACGGATGGGACGGAAGAAGATGAGACAAACACATGCGCTGAGCATGTGCTTGTCTCATCTTCTTCCGTCCCGTCCGTCAGCGCTGTTACGTCGTACCATTCAACATGAACCAACCAGCCCGTCTCAGCCCTCTCCTTGTATTTTTCCAGCCGCTCTGGTGTTGTTGGCGTACAGCGAAGAGTACCACATTCCCCCGCTCTGTAGTGAGAACGTGAGCTACACATGCCTCACTCAAGCAGGGTCTTGAGTTTTTCTCATCCCACGACATTGTGCACCAAAGGGGCGCTGGCGCTCTGTGCAAGTATTACTTATAATGGCAAGAAAGCATAAAGCAGATGGGGTATAAAATAAGGAAGGACGTGCGTTTTACAGGCCTGTTTCTTGTGAGCACTGCCTCGCTGTAGCGCTTTTTCAGACTCTAAAACATGCACCACTTAATGGCCCAGTGCACGTGCTTCTTCATTTTAAAGCTCTCTGTCGCGCGGCAGAGCCTAGCCGTTTCAGCATCTCACATACTCCCAACCACTCTACGTAACGAGGCTTAATGGCGTTTTTACTTGCGTGTCTTTCGAGATTTCATTTCATTTCATTTCATTTATTTTCCTTAAAGGCCCGGTGAGGGGCATTACATAAGGGGTGGGTACAATATTCGTTGGCGGCAAGTGTTAACACGATGACAAATGAGCATGAAGATTATCAGCGAAGGTCGCGGAGCACATGATGGCTGCAATGTCGCTGGGAAGGCCGTTCCAGTCCACAATGGTACGGGGGAAAAATGAGGCTGCAAAAGTAACCGTGCGGGAACGTGGTCGAGAAACTTGGAAAGGATGAGAAGTGCGATGAGATATGCGGGTTGGCGGGACGATGTAGGGTGCGCAGGAAAGTGAAGTGTGGTAGAATTTGTAGAATAAGCAAAGGCTGGCGATGCGACGGCGAACTGAGAGGAGTGATAACCCGGATTTATCTTTCAACCCTGACAACCCTGACGCACTGCCTCGCTGTAGCGCTTTTTCAGACTCTAAAACATGCACCACTTAATGGCCCAGTGCACGTGCTTCATTTTAAAGCTCTCTGTCGCGCGGCAATATTTGCGCTCGGTTACACGCAGGTCATAACGTATATAGAAGTCGCGTATCGAGATGTGAAAAGGTTCTGATATTACGCTGGAGAGGTTTTCATATTCCGAAAGCAGATTCCGTAGCACTTTGATTTCACGTAGTGGGGCTCCGCGGCAGATCTTCGTTCATCTCTTAACTTCATGCTCTTGCAAGTAGACCTTGTGAAAAGGTTGTACAGGTCTCTGCATGCAAACATCGCTTTATGTTTGCATGGAGATGATCCAGGTGGCAGGCCAAGCGCACTTAACGCACGGGCCAGGCCGTTGCTGGCGTCAAAGCTCCCGTAAGACATCATCATCATCACCATCCCGACTTTGCCCTCTACAGGACAAATGCCTCTCCAATATCTCTTTTACGAATCAATTAGGCGCGAGCACAAACCGGGCGCACCGGAGCGCCAGAAGGTCAACAGGAAGAAGGGAAGAAACCCATACACACACGTCAGCGCCGATGTGTGTGCGTGCGTTTATTTTTTTCGTTAAACATCTGGTGCCCTAGAGTGTCCTTTTGTTCGCGCCTGCATGGGATGGAAACATTACGACGTTGAAGTACCAGGTTGTCTAAGTGTCATCGTCCGCAGAGCTGTTCGTAGAGCTGTAGAACTGTGCCATTGGTCTTCATTGAATCGAAAAACTGAATGCGTGTCTAATACACACACCATTGTTAATACATGCATCATATATATAGTTATGAGAAGTTGTCGTAGACTGTGTTAAAACAATGCTGATGCTTGTATTAACAATGGTGTGTGTACTACACACTATATATATATATATATATATATATATATATATATATATATATATATATATATATATATGTCATGAGATGAATGCGTAAACGCTGCTCGTAGTTGTTCCTCGCCTTTCCGATGCCAACTGCCTCGAGTCTTCCTACGTTTGCTACTCGACTGATTAGGTGGTATTCTAAATTCACGTCATAAATATCACAATTAAAAATACGCACCACATACAACGCCGTTATGCGGCATGCAAATGCAACTCGAAGACGCGCAGTGAGCTCCTTGCCTGCATCCACCGCTACACCTCAACAAAATGCTTTTAAGAGACAGCGACGCTTCAACGGCATCGGTATCCGAAGGTTCCAAAACTTTCCCCAACTTCTCGACCCATTTCAGTCCGGCGAAATGCCGACACGCTAACTCCACAGCACGCCATGCAGGGCAATCAGTAACGCCACGGGTGCGTGAAGCGAGTTTTTCGTCGAGGCGCTCCAGCGTCTTCCGACCCACCACGTTTGCCCTCTCGAAGCCAGCAAAAGGATTATCCTTTTGTTCGGCCGTCCAATGAAGCGTGCACAAGAGGCGGTGCGCTCGCGCACTGCATGATCGGCGACGAAAGGTCCCGCGCTCAAAAAACCTTCCCGGTCACGGAACGCCGTGGACGCTTGTGTGTGTACCGCTCCCGACATTGCACTTCGTGTCCCCCCCCTCTCCTTCTACCTCTTTTCGGTTTCAGTATGAACCCGGCAGCACGGCCAGCTCAGAAACCGTGCTCTGAATCACGGTGACCTTTTGTTCCACGCCGAAGACCTTCCGTGTCGCTTCCTCCTAAAGCAACTCGTCCAGGACAGACCCCAGTCGCTGTTCTTCCACCTCCATCTCCACCTGTTTGATTACCGCTGTAGCTCCTGCTCGTGGGAACGTCGATTGTGCACGGCTGCGTACGAAAGCAGCTAAAGAAGTACGTACTCACAAGCAGTTTCTTAGTGACTCGGCCGCGTCGTGTGTGTCTCTTCCTTCCCGAAGGAGTCCGCGCATCGGTGCAATTGACTGGTTGTCCGTGTTCGCCAGTAGCTCGTGCGCATTGCGAATGCCTTTTATAGCCTCAAAAATAATCGGACCTCGAATTCGCTCTGGTCCGAAGAGGCTGCTGTAGCACTCTCTACTACAATGAAATTGCGCCTTCTCCTTTACACCGGTAATCGCTGGGAAAGATGCTGTACAACTTCAAGTCGCCGTCGAATGATGCGGAAGTGTATGCTCGTCCTGTAAGTTCTTGAGTGCCGAGTTGGACGCACGCTTCATATAGCAATAAGCGGACAGTAGCGTTGTTCAGGAGTGAGGGGAACTTGAGGGTGAATGACTGACTCGGTTCCGACAGGGGCGCTGTTTACTGACAAGGCGGCGACGTATGTCATTGTGCTGGGTGACCGCGAGGGCACTTGGGGTCGCGGTTGTCAAGAAGCCAAAGTGCATCCTCTGCACGGTTCATCTCCTCTTCTATTTTCCTGTCCAGTGTGTCATAAGCGTGACACTTGGACGCAACTGCGGAGCTTGCGCCTATTTTGAAAAAGAGATTGAAAATTGCGGCCGAGCTCTTCATTGTTCCTGTTTACGAACGTAGGTGGTTGAGGTTCAGCAGCTGTCAGCGCATCTCCTGCTTGCAAGGTGGCTCACGTAATCGTTGCGCCAGTGTTTCTAAAGGAAACATTGCTCGTACGTTACGTTTCTTGTTCTGCACGTCTCGTTATCTCCTGCATTTGTGGCGGGGTCAACGATCATAATCTTGCGTTAACTGTGTTGATGTTTTACCCTGTAGTCTCACCCATACTATTTACGGTTTGCGGTAACAGTCATAGGGGCAGCAGAAATACTGTTTCGAAAGGAGAGACTGGATTACCATTTCTCAAATATGCTGCATAGAAATCAAGCCTTGGACGAATAGACAAGCATCTGAGCTCAGTGTGAACACCACTGTTTCAAAATAAGCACAAATGGTTTCTCGAGGGAACGCACTGAGCTATAAGATCTCTGCATGAAAAAATTGAAATATTAATTCAAAATAATATCATCCCGAGCCCCAAATTAAATCACTGCCTTCTAGAAACACAAGAACTTCAGAATCTTGAGCTGATAAAGGTATCCGCAGCAAGCTATTGTACATAGTTAGTATGCAGGTATTTACTTCTCCCTGAAGACAGTGCTGTTTAGGTACAACGAAACGTTGAGTTAATTCGCATGGGTACATTCCTCTTTGTGTGGAGAGGGAAAGCATAGTGTAATGGTTCATCATCTTTTATTGTTTGACCTACAGCATTCGATGATGATGGCGATGGTAGATTTTTATGGTGCAAGAACACCTTTGGCCAAAGAGCGCCAGAGCACAAGGTATTTTTGTCTACTCAAGGTGGGGTTAAAGATCCATTTCCCAAGCATTTCATCCCAAATAAGGCTAGCACCACACCAGGGAAAAGCTTGTACCTGTTGTATCACCACTGGGTACGCGGCACTGGGGATCGAACCCTGCACCGCCCGCATGCGAGGCGGATGCTCGGACCACTAGGACACAGCTGCGTTCCTACAGCATTCACGCCCGCATTCCCCCAAACAAATGCCTCTTTATATGTAGTTACGAAGTTTCTAATCGGTCGCTCATTGCTTTGGGCTCGTCTTCGATAATTGTAAGGGCCACCAGAAGTTGGTATTGACCTTCAGCAGCGTGTTTCCGTCCTCTGCCGCGTACCTTAACGATGCACCTGAGACAAGGCGATTACCTCACCAGCTTACATTTTTTCCTCCATTAGTATACCAGGTGTCCCAGCTAAATGTAACCAAGCTTTTGAAAAACACGAGATGTCCTAGCCGTCTGAAACAAAATGAGGGTTGTTTAGAGCCGCGTGACCTAGTCTGTAGTATTTTTTTCGTTCTTCAAGGTTGACTAATTAGTTAAGCTTAATTATTTAACTTTTTAATTATTGATTTGAGGAACAAAGTGTCAATGGAAAGGCTGTAGATCGCTTTGAGAAACAGCTTACTGAGACATCTGCAGGAAAGTAATATTTACGTAAAGTAGATTTTTTTTACCGGCCTTTAACCATAACCCGCGAAATAAGAAAAAGCTTCCACATGGCAACTGTGCCGCTTCAACGTCCCAAGACGCACCTTAAAGAATGAAATCCGTTTTTTTTCTGAAGTCCTCTCCTCGATGAGACTTTGGGTGCACATTGGGGCAGAGAAGTGAGCGAGCAACTGGTAACGTGCTAACTTTCTTTTAAGGCCGATAAATGAAGCTACGTAAATCGTAACTTGACGGAAACAGCACTGCTAGCGGTTTTTCGAGGCGATCTAAAACTTTTCATCGACACTTTCTTCCTGAAGTCAATAATTAAAACGTTAGCTAATTAAACTTAACTAATTAATAAACATTGAAGAGCGAAAAAATACTCAAGACTAGGCCACATGACTATGAACAACCCTCAGTTGGTTTCACTGGGTTAGGACACTTCGCTTTGGTTACAAAGTTTGGTTACATTTAGCTGGGACACCCGGTACATAACCAAGCGACATTCAGCTCGGTCGGTATGTTTTTCTAACGAAAGACGTTCTTTCCTTTGCTCTATATCTGTTTTCCTTTTTACTCTCATTGGGCATTTCATTTGTCTTCGCAAAGAAGAAAGATCTGCCTTGCTTGCTTGTTCAACAAAGCGAAGATTACTGCTTTGAAAACCTTTTTAAGTCACTGTAGCTGCTGACAGCACAAAACAAATGAAGCGGTAATGTACGCTTTTCGAGCAGTGATGTCCAACTTATGAGTGCTACTCGCTTCACTAACTTTAGCTTCGCAACAAGGAAATATCCTGGGAAACAGTTGGGGATATTACATATATGCTATTTTTACTTCTGTCAGCGGTAATAGAAGCATATTTGAGCTTATGAGGCTTTCCTGGTTCCTTGTAGTTGCTTCTTCATTTCCTCGTTGTTGTTTTATTTCCTTGCGTTCGTCGTGTAAAGATGCTCAGTGCGGTTTGTGTACTCTACAGCTTATGATGGACGACAACGGTGCAGTAATATTTGCGGCCTGTGACAGGCGAGCCGACAGCGTCATTGGTCAGCCACGGAATAAATTAAGCCCATAACAAAGTAGAAAGTCCGCACGGCGCGCGTAACAGAGGCAGGACCAAACGTTATAGAGACATTCGCTGCTAGGGCGTCTCGCAGAATACGTGTCGCGGCGCTGATCTAAGATCAAGGAACGTGTGGAGGAGTCACGACTTGTGGCAGACCGCAAAACTGACGACGGCAGTGCTCTGGTTCGCCGCTCCCAAAATATACACCAGACGTGACGGGCCTCACCGCGTCGCCATTTTCACCGTCACTCAGTGCCGATGGAAAACAACGCCACTGCACTATTACTTCACGGCGGCGAACAGTGACGGGTGGATCTTTATTTTGAGTGCATCGTAAAGAACACAGCTGGGAGAACAGTGGGTCTGCAAGATTTCAGGATGTACAGCGCACGCCGACAAAGGCGATGGATGGAGGGCCAAAGAGGTTTGAGAGTGACGAAAGGGTTTGTAACTAGGTGGCTCCAAACAGCAGTTAATAACACACTAACGCGTGAGGATATCACCCTAAGCGGAACCTTTTCCCATTCTTCGCAGCCACAGCTTGCATAACTTTTGATGCACGTATATGCTTGGGTGTGTCATTGTCTTTTTGTGTGAGTGCTCGCATATCAGATAGACAGAAGGAATCAGGAAGGGTTGTAAAGGTCTTGAGAAGGTGAAAGAAGAGTGAAAGGGAAGCAGGGGGTAGAAGAGATGGAAAAGAGGCAGGAAGGACAGGAAGAGAAAGATGACAAGAAACTTATGAAAGAAAAGGATGAGAACAAATGGAGAAGGAGGCGAGATAAGAAGAGGAGGTGGAAGAATGGCTTCAGAAGAAGGTGACATGACAGTGCGAAAGACAGCTGGAGGAAAATAATACTAGGGATTGAGGATGAAAAAAAGAATTTAGTTAGATGGACGCCAAGAGAAAGAACAAACAAGGGAATGTGAGTGTGAGAACTGCGGTCACAAGGGAGATAATATTGGGGATAGGAGAGAGCGACGAAAAAAAAAGAAGAGGAAGAGCAGGATGAGGAGAGAAGGATGGAAGGATATGACGGAAAGGAGGAAGTGAAGTGGAAGAAGAAGGTAAGCGTGGGAGGAATACAAAGAGAAGGAAAAAATAACCAAATAGAAGAAGAAGCGCACAGGTGCGGGCCGAAAAGCGGCCAACGCCGCACGACAGCTACCTGTCCTCTCTGTGAAGGGAAACCCGCCTCGGGGCGTCGCTGCAGCTGCGGAATTCGATCTCACGGCCCCCGCGGGTCAACACCACGCGTGCGGAGGCGACGCTGCTCTCGGGCGCCCCTTTTATATGTGTGCGTGTCGGCTGTGTGTGTTCGCCTCGCGGGTGCCCCACACAGGACGGCTGCAGAGCGAGCGTCGGCTCGGCTCCCGGGAATCCCAGTGCTACGTAGTACGTGCGCACACCACCACCGCGGCCGACCGTCCTGGGAAGAAGCGCGACCGCGAACGGTCGCGCGGGCTTGCTTTCTTGGCGTTTAGTTCGTCTCCCACTGGCTGCCTCGCTATCTCAGCCGGCCCTTCAAGGCTCGCGCGTGTCTGCGTGTGTTGGCGCTCGGATAAGGCGCGAGAAACGATTATGGGACAAAGAACCATTCAAGCGAGTCGATGCGACCGACCAGTTTCCTTTTTATCTGTCATTGAGCTAAACACGCTAATGAAAAGGAGGGAAATGGGACCGGACACGACGGGTTCGTTAATCGGATGACGCCACAATTTGCTTTTTTACTCGACGACGGCGGAAAATCCGGTTTGTGGCACAAGGGGAGATTATAGCAGTGTCTGATGTAACAGTTTGTAGATGCGAGAGTTGAACTGGAACATGAGCTGAAGGGAGGGGCGGCGGGACTGGTGTTGCACTTTTGAGGTTCCCCCCGTACATGCATTGCCTAATGTTCTCAGTATGTCTTTCCGTGACGTTGAGGACGATACAGCGAGATAACTACCCAGTGGGCACTAAAATTCCCCTGGATGTTCTGTGGACGTTTTGGACGTCCATGGGACATCCAGTGGAGTTTCGATGAGTATTGGGTAATAGCCTTAAGTCTTCTAAATTTTCTTTTTAGACGACACCTTAAAAGGCACGTTTATACCGGAGTCTACGGATGTAGTTGATGTCATCAGAATAGAATGTCGTCACTGAAACCTCAGTGACGTCACTTCTTCCACCTCACGTAGTCCAACTTTTCCCGGGCCATGTCGGCGATACGTACGGAAAATGACACCTTTGAAAGCTAAAGCAATGAAGAGTGGTGCAGTTTTGTGTCGAATTGAATACGAATAAATGCTCGAATAATCAAACCGAATACAGATAGAAGGATGAAAGGAAGATATTGGATGCAGTTTGAGTATTTGCGAAGTGATGTTCCAATTTTTTGTACGCTGCTCATAAGGGAACGAAATGTATTATGGGAAAAGCGTTTTTGGTGAGTATATCGTGATAATTAAGATTTTCAAAGCACGGATTGCTCTGGGCGATAGGACCGAAACTCATATAAGTGCTGAAAAGAAAAAGATAAAGGTATGGCTAGACTTTGCATTTTGGAATTTGCAGACGAACAAAACTCGAGCTAAGTTCAATAGCTATCGGTAGGTAGGGGTTATTCGCTTTAAATGAAGACCTAGTGTTCAACTAAAAAAACAACATGCTCCTACACGAGCACACGAGGGAAAAAACATGCTTGCTACGTCGTTATAAACAGGAAAGCCTAATTTAAACTGGGACGTGTAAGTTAATCAGAGCGCCCAATCAGAAATGAGGAAGCGCGGAGCTTTATTAATGCGTTGACATCACTTGCATACAACAGTGCAAAACGTTCTTTTGAACTCAACTCCACTCAGCTTGCAGTTAGATCATCACGATTTGTTTATATTAGCAGCTGTAGTGTTTCCGTATTATGACGTAGTGATGACGAGTCTTGCCACGCATGTGACGTTTAGGTGGATTAAGCTTGGTGCACTTTGCCAAGTTTTTAGGAACAGTCGGCGAGCTTAGCGAAAACTATCTTCGTCTCTGTCTCCCAAGAAAATGGACAACTCAAGTATGCTGGATCACTTGGATACCTTTATACCCACGGAAGTGCTCAACCAGTATGACGTCAGGGGGAAGTGTAAATGTATTAAAACACGACATCACGTGATCAAGTACGCTAGTCCCTACAGCATCTAGTCCCTACAGCATCTGGGCATCTCCTTACGGGTGGGCCGCCGCGGTGGCTCAGCGGTTATGGTGCTCGGCTGCTGACCGGAAAGACGCGGGTTCGATCCCGGCCGCGGCGGTTGAATTTCTTTGGAGGAGAAATTCTTGAGGCCCGTGTACTGTGCGATGTCAGTGCACGTTAAAGAACCCCAAGTGGTCGAAATTTCCGGAGCCCTCCACTACGGCGTCTCTCATAGCCTTAGTCGCTTTGGGACGTGAAACCCCATAAACCAAACCAAACCAAACCTTATGGGTGGTGCCCTGTGCGGACGAACGGGCTGGCTCTGGAAAGCGGCGGCGGCCGCCATCTTGTCTTAAAAAAAAAATGCATTCAATGGGGTTCAAGACATATCTCTGGCTGCTTGCCTGCTTTATTACACCTAATAATTGCACACACATGCTCTCAAAATTTCTCGCACACTTTAGTACTTCCGCTGTCCGGAGCTTAATCTTCGCAAACAATCGCCTTTCAGTCACTGTGAAAAAGCTTCTAACCTCTAGAGCAACGTCATCATTATCGCACTCTCTCCTTGCCCTTTGCTGGTGCCCACTGCTCGCACCTTCCTCGCCGTAACGCCGATGTCATATGTCCATGCGCAACCACGACGTGGACAGATCTTGGAACTTTCAGCATACTGCGTTCGGCGGCGGGTGCCGAGAAGTACCGGCGATACTTGCCCACTTCTCTTGTGACGCAACAGCAAGACCTACAATTTATTTCCTTAGCAGCGTTGGCTGCATACAGGACTTCCCTTTTTTCAGAGTAAACCGGTGACGTCGCGTTCTTTCGTAACGGCAAAACCGCGCGTTCTTAGCAAGTCCAAGTCGACTACCATCGCACAGTTCAGTGTATATTGTCGGTAGACGGGTCTGTTATCCACGTTACCCGGGGCGTAATCACTTTCTCGAGGATATCAGCCATCTGTAATCGTCAGATCCAGGAGCCGTATGTTCTCCCACACCCTTCTTTTGCCTCCTTATCATTGGCTGCTGCCGCCTGTGACGTCAGGGCTGATAAACGGCAAGCGATATCATTCGCCGGCTTTATTACCAAAGCCGACGCTGATCAAAATATCTTCAGACAGCCCTTATACAGCCCAGAGACAGTCTATAGGCTTTCTATTGGCACTTTTCTATAAAAATAAAGGGAGTCAAAAACAGAGCTTAAAAAACAGTGCCCCTGGTGTGCCTGGTCCTGGTCCTGAACTTACATTCGGCGCTGTAGTGGGAAAGAGGGGCGGCACTGATGTTAACATTTTGTACTTTGGGAATTTCTCACTTCAAGGCAAAGGGCAAAGCCAACCAACACCCCTCCCCGCACAGCAGTTCAGGACAGCCTGCGCATCACAATGCGGGCAAAAAATTCATATCCCGCATTGCGGCCCCTCAGCATCCGTGTACAAGAAAACCGTTTCGTGGCCGTTCAAAGTGGGACAGTCCGGGTATATATGCACGCATGCATGCGAACTGTCCCAGGACGACACCCCGAGCTGGCCGCGGGCATCCTCTTTGGGAAAACAACCCAGCAGTGGCTCGCTTTACATGGTAAAGCCATACAACACGCACACACGCAACCGCGAAGGTCACCTCCGTCAACGGGAGCGCGCGCCGTGCCCGTATCAGTTTCCTCGCCGCCGCACGGCGCTGTCGCACGTAGTACACTACTACACACGCAAGCGAGGGTCGACCACCGCGTATCGTACATTCCAGTAGGCGGTACCAGTCGCACGATCGGTGCAAGCTGCCAGCGAGGTTAGCGAAGAGCGAAAGCTGGCCAGAGGCACTACCACTTGTCACGTACATGCGATTCAAAAAGCAAAAAAAAAAAGGACCAGAGTAACTAAGGAGGACCGAAAGTACCGCGCTTGGCAGCGAGCGCGACACAATCAAAAATAGGATGGAGGATTCACTTCGAGCTAGGCCCGGCCCGAGGGTGCAATACAGACGGGGCCGAGGCTGGGCCGTGATATCTGGAAGTGGAGACTTGAGGGCGCTTAAAAGGGGGACCTGAGGGCACGCGGGCCGCTTTCTTTCGGGCCACGTGTAGAGGTTTTTGGCGCTTAGTTGATGATCGCTCGTCGCTCCGCTTATGCTCCCGATGTCACTGTGTGTATACTCTGGCCATTTTGGTGGTACGTAACGCTACGGCCCCCCAGGCTTGTTTGCGTAGAGAGATGCAAAGTATATATGTGGAGACCTATAGAAGAACTGACGGTCGCTGCAGATTCTCTCGCTAAATATACGATTAAGGTACGGAGGCGAAGACCTGCTGCTCCTTGCGGCGTTTGCTCATACTACATAGGTAGGAGCGCGCCGCGCACCTGGCGTTGCCTGGGGACAACGAACGCGCCACGATTGGGCCTCCTCGTACATGTGGAGGCACTAAACGACCGACGTCGAGAAGGAAATTTGGCGCGACGGTGATGGCCCGAGGGCTGGGGGCCTGCACTTTCACCGCTGGAAGAAAGAAAGAAAGAAAGAAAGAGAGAAGAGAAGAAAGAAGGAAAGAACGAAAGAGAGAAAGAAAGAAGTAAAGAAACGAAGAGAGAAAGAAAGAAAGGAAGAAAGAAAGAGAGAAAGAAAAAGAAAGAAAGAAAGAGAAAAGAAGAAACAAAGAAAGAAAGGACGAAAGAAGGAAAGAAAGAAGGAAAGAAAGAAAGGAAGAAAGAAAGGAAGAAAGAAAGAAAGAAAGAAAGGAAGAAAGAAAGAGAGAAAGAAAGAAGGAAGGAAAGGAAGAAAGAAAGAGAGCAAGAAAACAGTTTACCAAGCTAGCAAGGAAGAAAACAAGGAGGCACAGTTGTGTTCCAGTCCAACAGAGGTCATTTGCTAGGAGCGGACGCGGACGCGTGACGCGTACAGAGGTCGTGTCCCTTTTATTGCGCCCTGCCCAGTCGCAGGAGATGGGAAACAAAGCCGTGTGTGAGAACGCTTAACGCAGTGCTGGGTCACGTTTAAACTGACTTAGGTTGTAATTAAGCGCGCATAAATCGTGTGATCACCGCGGATACATTGTGGATATGCGTAGCTTCTTCAGGATACTTTGTGTTTGCAAGATATTGGTAGATACGTGCTTTGTTCGGAGACAAACGTGGAATTAAAATTTTCGCTTTGAACGTTATATTATTCCGCCTTGCTATACATGGGCAGTTAAATATAAACTGCCGTTAATGGCTCGCAGTTAACGCGTGAAAAACTAATAAACTGACAAAATATAATACCTTGAATGTGTCAGAACCTTGTGTAATTAGGAGCACGACGGCGCCAAGACGAGGTCGCTGTATTTAGGACCAGAGCAGAAATAATTAGAAGCTGTGCGTATTTCTACGATGATAACCACGCTCACTGCTGCGTTATCATGTGCATGCATGAGAGCAACAAACATTATGTACTGAACATCCACGACCTATAGTTAAGCTCAGCGTGGTCTCTCCAGCTGAAAATTGGCGCACCAATGAGCCGGCGTGCACACAATGTTATCAGAGAGGTCCTTTTCGACACCAAGCTAGATTTGGCAACCCGGATAGAGCTTCTAGTTCGTCCAGTAGCGCCCGAAGTCGTCGCAGTTTCTGTCGCCTGCATTGAGCTGCTTGAGTTGCATGCTTATGCATGAAAATTTCGGTGCAAATCTTGCATTCTGCTGGCTTCAGTGGTTTGCTAATGAAGACGTGGAGATCTCCGGCGAGGATAGGTTCGGCTAGTGTAACCCTGGCTGATGGCTGCCTTTGATCGTGATATGCTTTAAGTTCATGCACATACTTACCATGATCGGCTGAAATTAATGTATACGAAGGTGAGGGGTGCTCAAAAAGTACAGCCACATGTTGTTTAAATTTCAAATTAGACGATGTTGCATGCAGGAAAATAATGTTTAAGATAATCTCTTTTTCTAGATTACTGATATTGTCTGCACCACCGGTGCATGTTGCACGTCGTGGGAGGTTGCGGGAGTCCGCTGGCACCACACCGCATCTTATCAAGCCCAGACCTCGCATCACCGAATTTCTGGCTCTTTGGCAAAATGAGGGAGCACCTAAATGGTACACGCTTTCCATCACTCAGTTAAAGGCTACACAGTCCACGAGGCACAACTTATGGAGCAGAATTCGTAGAACGCACCATGTATATACTCTCTTCTAAAGCGAACTGTGTGCGTGCCTTCGCACAACTCTCCAGCTCGTGAAGGTGTCTTGCAGGGCTCCACAAATCACGAAGCCATTTATGTACCAGGAGCAAACATTCCTTCCTTCTTATCGGCGGCCCCGTAGTTCTCATCGGCTCAGTTCTGCAGGCAGATATCCCGCTAGACCGAATACAGAGCACGCACGAATACGTCCTTTGGCTTCGCGACCTTTCCTTATTCAGTACTGGCCGAAATGACAGCTTGAAGCTAAGCCAGGAGGATATATACAAACTTCCAATGGGCGGCTGCACGTTCCAATTGCAGCCCGACGTGACAGCGCTCCTCGGCAACCACCGTAAACACACGTCGTGTCCGAGTTCTATACCCGTGAGCAATACATATACGCACACAAAGGCACGCTCACAGAACCGCATCACGGAGGGGGCTCCCTTTATTTATAACAGGGCCAATCCGTTGTGAGCACGAAAAAAAAAAAAAAGCTGACGATGACCAGCCATAATTCTCCACACGCTTCAGTTTATTCGCGTTCCATCCGGACGGGGGGTACGAAAGCAAGAAGCCTATCGGACGTGTGCCTCTCAGGCTTCGCAAGGATGCTGCGGGAGGAAGATAAGGGGGGAGGAAGTGGGGTAGACTAAGACCCCTGGCGTGTAATGACGGTTATTAAAGAGCCGGTCTCAAATAGGCCCGCTGGGCCCGAGCCACTTAACTCCGTGACCGACGAGCGCACGGCGAAATCGTTTTGGACAAATTGCGGAAGCGATATCATTGTCACGCAAGGCAGGTGGCATGCGATGCGAGATGAGAGGGACTTCTCTCACCAATCGATGGTCGTTCTCGACGGGTATGCTCTTATGGTGGTCTCAGAAACCGAATCATATATGTATCGAGTACTAACGGCGTCGAGGCGCTTGATCTGTGGTTCAAACTGCACCAGAAAAGGAGTGTTATGAGAGCCAAGATCTGCGGATTTATTCCCGTCTAAGTACCCAGTTTCAGTTGTCTACACGGGGAAAGCTCGCGAAAGTGTTATGCATCCGACAGGCTCCCACGTGGGAAAGCACAAGAAGTAAAAAGCATGAAAAAAGGTATTTTTGTTCCGAGAAAAATTGAGAATCATGGCGAGTAACAATTACCTTTCCATAACTCGCTGCGTTGCCCTCAATTTTAGATAAACCCTTTCCGTTAGCTCCACGCTTCTGCCCCATAAGTGAGTACCGGTAAGATGCTGCTGTTATGCGCTTTTCTCTTGAGATATATTGGTAAACTGCCATTTATGAACTGAGAGAACCTGCCAAATGCGTTCTAGCTCATTCTTATTCTTCTGGTCATTTATATCACTCTTGTGATCCGGATCTGCGGTCTCTACTTGCCCTAATGATACGTACTTCCTTTCCACTTCCCGCGCTTCACCCCTTAGCATGTCTTCCATTTATGTTGCCCTTGTGTATTATCGTTTTACTGCTATCCTCAGATCTGCTACGTGAAGGTACTGCAGCTGAGGACAATCAACTGTTATTGCTTTCCTGTTTCCCAACTTTCCTCGTATCGAAATGCGGCCACATCACCACAGGGCTCACTGACACGCCAAGAAAAGTCATGCGGAAACTCGCGCGAACCAGGTGGCGTACTTTAAATGCGCATATACGAAGCCATGGCTGTTCGGCGAATTCCCAGAGTACTATAGGCTCGCGAACTTACGCGTCCCCCGAAGATGCTATTTTACGCCTGACTAAAGCTGCTTGCCTTCACCTTCATGCTCCACAACCCCGCCAGATGATAAGAGGATAAACTTAGCTCCCCGCGCATGCTGATTTGACACTGAAAATCCGCCCGAATCTACCGTACGTTTCGAGGTCAGTCAGTCACGGAAGCGCATTCATTTCAACTGGAGGCCATCTGCCTGTCATTGTACTGTTCGGACCGGCTGACGCAAAGACGCATAGAGTACAGCCGAATGCGACTTTCACTTTCCTGCCTGCCCCGTCAAAGCCGTCACTAGCAGAAGACAGCGATGTCACGCGGAGTTTCCCCGGGATAATTGTCGGATATTTCACGCTTCTCAGCCCGTAACGTAAGGCAGGAGCTGCGCAGAGGGCGTGCGCACAACGAGAACAAGCTGCTTCGATTCGCTTTCGACTCGAAAACAGCTAGGAAGCGCTAGGACATATACTTTTGCGCACCGCTCTCAAGAAGCTGCATCTGCTTCCTTGTTAGCGTTTTCTTTTCGTTTGGTTCGTTTTTATTTATTCACTTCGGCCATCTTTCTGCCGGGTTTGATGAACGCGGAAGCTTCAGTGCACTGAAAAGCCCCGCTGACCTTTTCCGCGCTCATGTCAAAGAAGAGGGCAGCGAGTTCGGACGGGCTGTCTCCCCCGAGGGTGATTGAGGCCCGTCGTGGGAAAGTTGTGCCGCCCCTGTATTTACTGCGCACATACTGGCGGGGTAAGGAAGCGATCTGCTGAAAAGCTGCCGGCAGCAACGAATCACGAGGAGGACTTCAAATAGTGGCCAGAGAAAAAATGCCCAGGCTTAGCTTGGTTAAGCCAAGAGTGCGTTGCATATTGCGCGGTCTTTTTGCGCGAGGTATTGCTTGGCGGCACTCGACTTTCTGAGCAGCTTTTCCTCCGTGACGTATGGAGGGATGGATGGATGGATAGGAGCGCCCCCTTTGAAACGGGACGGTGGCAACCGCCACCATGCTCAGCCGTTCTTTTTTTTTCTTTTTACTGTTGCCGTGACGTCACGTCACGTGGTTTGGTGGCTGCCCGGCCGCGCCCAAGGGCTGAACTGAGTGATTGCAAATATGCTACGCATAATATATGGTAGCCAGAATAGTGGTACGAAGGATGCAATGTTTCTCTCTCATTTGTCTTGGAGGAAATCTATCTGGGTGGAAAAATAGTGTGAAGAACAGTATTTGCAGCTTCGCTCTTACTATCCTCTTTCCTTTCTGTCGAGACGAACATGTGTTAGCGAGCGACACTAGTTGTGCAGCGCCCTCTCTCCTTCTCTGTAGGGACCACTTCAAAGTCCATAGACACCACAGGCCTCGTTCACGTGGCTACAATGGGCTCGGTGTCGTCTGCAAGGTGAGCGGAGCTCCGATTCACATTCAACAGTCACACTGTGGTCCCCTGGCCCAATAGCAGTGACGTCGTTTAGTCTGTTGTTATTACTGGCTCAACACTCGAACTGCGACGACGATTGTCCATTAAATTACGAAAATCCTTCCCGATACAGCAATCGTTAAAAAAAAATTGATTGTGGGAACAAGCTGTCAAGAGTAAAGAGAGAGTGGCACGGAGCTCTCTGTTCGTGCTTTTCTATCTCTTTGTAGTTGTAGCCGCCTCATTTTCGGCTTTAAAGATTCCACATCGAAGTTATTCACAGGTTTCGACTTTTACTCTGAGAACTGTCCTAATTCACAACTTCTGCCAGCTGCATTTACTGATAAGTAGCGAAACAATATAGGCGTGTAGGTAACTGACACAAAGCAACAACTGTAATCATTGTTCATGCTCCAAAACTATTACTTAAGTATCTAAATCCGTTCTTGGCTGCTACATGGATGCAACAATCTTTGCGCCTGGCGTGGGGTTGTAAGAAGTTGTACTCCCTATCATCTTTTCTTTGCTCCCATCTTTCATCTTTTTCTTTCTTTCCCTTTCAGTCTATAGCATATGGTCTGAGACTGTCATGCCAATCCCAAATTAGTGCGCATTTTTCAGCCAACGACCCAGCCGTGGGAGGCGGCTCTGACCAGCTTACATCTCGAGGACCAATCCCGGCACCCCGACCAAGCAAGGACGGCAGCCTCAGCTAAAGAACTTCCATACTAGGGCCCCGACCATGTCAATACCTCGTTCCTAAACGTGCCAATGAAAATTTTCACCACTATCCCTGTCATTTTATATTCTCCTTAGTCAAGCATGTTACAGACGCCGCTTCAAGCTGACACTCTTGAGTTGAGAAAATATCGATCTTTTTCAACCTTCATCTTTCAGGTGCAGTGACAATCGTTAATGAAATTCGTAAAGAGCAAGGATTTTGCAATCACCCCTTTTACCGCTAATATATTCTAAAAGGGAATCAATCTCTTTCAAGCGCATGGCGAGGGCGCCAAAACTTGCGCTTATACTGACGGCTATTCCTTCGCTAGTGCTGGTCTGCTGCGACCAGACATCGGGAGAACAAATCTCGTGGCCTCGTGAAAACAAACAAGAAAGGGGAGAAAACGCCCCGACGTGACTCGCAAATGAAACGCAATGCACGCTTTCACTGCGGCGCGCCGCGGCGACATCTGTGGGGTGAAAGAGGCGGCGGCGGTGAGAATAGTTTTCCATCGCCGCAGCACTCGTGCGGGGCGCTTCTCAGCTCCGTTACGCTAACGCTTCCTCGTATTCGTTTTGCTATCTGCCTCGCCTGCCACGGCCGAGAAAACCAGCCAGGAAAAAAAAAAAAAGAAACGTGAGCGTCTGCCGCGAAGCGTGGCGCCTCTGGACACGTTTACGTCCATGAATGCCTCGAAGGGCACTTTTGCTGTTGAACTGTACACCGATGGAACGCGCTTTTAAAGAGGTACGAAGATAGACGAGGGAGAGAAACGCAGCTGCGAATATGGAAGAAAGTGTGCACGTCTGCGGTCCCCGTCGGTAGAGGGCGAAATGGTTTAAGGTTTGGTTTGGTTTATGGGGTTTAAAGTACCAAAGCGACTTAGCTATGAGGGACGGGGTGGTGGAAGGCTCTGGAAATTTCGACAACCCGGGGTTCTTTAACGTGCACTGACATCGCACAGTACACGGGCCTATGGGGTTACCATCCCAAAGCGACTCAGGCTATGAGGGACGCCGTAGTGAAGGGCTCCGGAAATTTCCATCACCTGGGGTTCTTTAACGTGCACTCACATCGCACAGCACACGGGCCTCTAGAATTCCGCCTCTATCGAAATTCGACCGCGGCAGCCGGGATAGAACCCGCGTCTTTCGGGTCAGTAGCCGAGCGCCATAACCACTGAGCCACCGCGGCGGCTGCTAGAGGGCGAGAGAAAAAATTTATTCAAACCGCTCAAGGTCTGTGCAGTGGTTTTAGGCTGGGGTAGAGGTGGTTGATGTGAATGCGGCAGAGAGTTCAAACTCAGGGCGTTTCCTAGGGACACTTCTGCGGCGATGTACACCCTCCAGACATTATCCCATTCAAACAAGACAGAATGCGGCTAAATAACTAAAATGATTACAACCTGCTATTTACCCGTGAATCGATATACAGAATACAGTGGAAGTCACTAGGGGGTCGAATCATTGTCGATGGCCGAATCTTAACTTCGAATTTTGAGCTTCCAAGGTCAATATAAATGCGCCTATACAACGAAAATCGATCTCCTTTTTCAACCGCAAGACCATCCAATCACAAAAAAATATGTGAGGCAAATAAGCGGTGGAAGCTTTTGTACACTCTCCGATCACACACACAGAACTGTAACGGACAAAACGCCATTGCAATACAGTCGTGGCGAATGAATGAATGAATGAATGAATGAATGAATGAATGAATGAATGAATGAATGAATGAATGAATGAATGAATGAATGAATGAATGAATGAATGAATGAATGAATGAATGCCAGCTGAAGGGTTGCGATTCGTACTTTTCACACAGGCATCCGCGGTCCAGTAAGGCTTGCACATGCCATGGCGACCAGCCACTATCAGTATTACCACCGTCGATTTTGTTCGGGAAGAGGAACCTTTAAAGCAATCAAGGTATTCTTCTATAAGCTGACTAGGCATGGTTTTTCTACAACTTTCAGCGTAGTTAGGATAGACAAGAACATGATGAAAACAGGTCAAATGAAAACTGAAATAAATATGTAATAAGGAACTAGATAGCGGTGGATGCTGTATGAATCTCGGCTTCCCTAACATCCCCGGGCAGGCTCCTACTCCTGTCAGCATGCACTCAGTGTTCTAAACGAAGGATGTGAGCGTTACTTGGCACTCAATCGCAAGTAGGGGCATTATCCCTGCAGAGGTAGCCGTGATGATGCCTGACAAACGAAGAATATGCTGAATGTAATCCGTAGAGTACGTAGTCCAGTCAATTCCCTAAAAAAAGAATTGTTTGCTGTAAGCTCGTAGCATACACGCCTCTTGTATTCTTCCTTATTGCCTTGGACAAGGAGTCTACGTTGCACATTCTAGGAATAAAAGGGACCAAAGTTTCGATTCGTCTGTCTACTTTTCTTATTGTTCGGAGGCCTCAAATAGTTGCTTTCGATACGCGCTGGCGTACACCATCGTGTGTTTTTATGCAAGGCGCGGAACGGAACAAAGACAGCATTCGATTTATCTCCCTACGCTTTATACAGATGGAGAGCTCAAATTCGCACGTGCATCTTAACGTCACGATTCAAGAAAGCCGCCTTCACGTCTCAATCCTCTAAGCCTTGCGGCGCCTTCTGACCCACTGACGTCTACGTCGGTTCATCACACACACTCACACACAGTGAGAAGCTATACAGCAATCTTCACCTTTCACGTTACTTTCTTCTCAGTACAGCCAAGCCATTCTTTTTTCTGCGCAACACGTGTACAAAAGGAAGACGTGTGCTGCACCATCATCGATGAGCGGGCACAATTCCTCCCGAAGCTATTTTTAACGCCAGAGCGCTCACACCCCCCGGAGTGCTAACGGCGCTCGGAGCTAGGATCCTTTCCGCTCTGGCCGCCTCAGCGTCCTGCGCCGAACGAAGGTCATCAGGAAAGCGAAGTCACGAGCGTGCAGAGGTGCGAAAACTTGTCGAATAGCGAGCACAGTGCGTTCTGTGTACACGCTGCCAATGGAGGGAAAAAGATGGATCGTATGGACAGACGCGCACCGGGCCACATGCGGCGCTGGCTGCATGGGTCGAAGTCACGTTTTGTAAGCGAAGCCAGCGCCTCGAGGAAGACCACAAAGCGGCCAAGCTCGGAGTATGTATGTGTGTACAAGTGTGTACGCCTTTATACGGAACGAAGCAAGCAGACGAACTTTCCTTCCTCAGGGGAGGAAGTCCCGCAGCGAATTGCAAGTCCCGCAGAAATGTATACACTGGACACTCTTTGTCTTTCTCCTGCGCCTTACGGCTGTGCCCGGGTGCTCGCTAGTCGGCATCTTCCGTTTCCGCTGGAATGAGCACGCGTATAGGCGGATGCGTTCGTCCGTTGACCGTCTTCAGTCTATACGAACGCGGTTGTGTACACACGTTGCCAATGTGGCTGTTCCGCGCTCGTAGTATTTGAGCGGAACGCTTGCCGCTGACGTTGCTTCCTGGTCTATGCGGCTGCGGACGCACGGAACTGTATACTCGATGATGGTCGTAGGATATAGAAGGTAGAGACAAAATGCTTTTTATTTTTTTCGGATGTAAGAACAACCGCGCGCGCGGTTCGAAGACGACGGCGGGAAGGTATATACGCATACGAAGACCGTCTCGAGGCCATCGATCATCGAACATCGCGAGCGGAAAAAAAGAGCAATACAGAGCACAACATGAGGAAATAAAACAGGAAAAGAGAACGCGAGGTCACGATTCCTGTAGTCCGACCACCAAGCAGTCATACGGAAAGACATACACTCACGGGACTCGGCTAACGTGCTCATAGTTCGCTCGGTATTTGCCCAAGCACACAAGGCTCTCTGCTTCTCATGAAAACGGAACGAGTAAAGATAGAAGGAGAAGAAAACCAAGAAAGAAAGAAACAGAGGAGTGAAGACGTAGAAGACCCACACTGATGAACACATGACCGCTCATTCACAGCTCATCCTTTTTCCCTCACCCTCTCCATTGCCATTCGACACACAGGGAGGAAGGAAGAACAGAACAGTCCGGAGAGCACACGGACTAAGAACCGTCGCTTGATAGTCCGCTTGTTCCTGGTACAGGTGTATTTATGGAAGGGAGTGTGCGGCGGAAGCTCATTCGGGATGTGCTCACAGACGCTCTCATGTACGCTGTGGGCGTCGTCGTAAATATGCTGTCGGTATAAAGCACATGCTCCGTAAGGACCGCATGTAAGGCTGGGCGGACCGGCGTATAAAGTGCACACGTGTACGTGCTCCGCGATGGAAACGTTCGGCACAAGCCGCGGCAATAAGAAACACGAGGTTCAGATTCAGTGTGCTCCGACAGAGTTTCCTGTTCGTATAGAGCCGAGATGCTGATTTTGTGTACTGCTAAGATAAATGTCGCCGTCCGCAGCACCTGCTGTGGGCAGGAGTGTCTTAAAAAGTGACACCATGGTCCCAAACACAAATGGATAGAACCTACCCGCATCACGCTTCGTGCTTGATCTCATAACTTCTTGCGTTGCAGTGGAAACCACGAACATCATGCGAAGGTCTACAGGTGAGCATTGTTGGTTCGCGACAGCATAGATATTGCATTCAGTGAGAACGGAACATTCAGTTATTTGTTCCATAAAATTTAGGCTCTATAGGCTGTTTTCGCGAAGTTCGCTTGCGGGTTGAAAGCGCTTTCCTTATTAATAACCTATTATGAAAGAAACAAACAGACCAGTTGTTACCGAAAGAAAAGAAACAAACTGAAATAAAAACACGAACGCATCACAACAACACATCATATTCATTATCCTCGTTGCCTGCTTTTATGACCAGTGACACAGGTTCGGATGCCATAACCGGCAACCTAAGCTGAGCTAACGTGCGTTGATGGACCAAAATGATACCGAAACGTTGAGCCCGCTTGCCAGCATTGTATAGCAGTTACGGGAGACCTACCTTTATACGGCAGCGATGCGTACAATGCGTAAGAAAACAATGCGTACACCCGAGGGAATAAGGCCACGTAATGCACTGCCTCCTTTCTGGATCACCGAAGCTATATATACACACACGCACAAGCAAGCACTGTCATACATTGCAAGCGCTCTCTTCGTCCGCTGACGCAATGACGGAGACGATGCCAAGTGTACGGGCAATATCGCAATGAACGGCGCTCCATGGCTCAAATGCTGAAGCCCGACCGCTAAACAAAGAAATAACAAGAAAAAAGTAAAGAATAAAGCAAATAAGGCAGCCGGTACGGCTGACCTTTGCTGGTGGTCCGTCAATGTGCGTGAACCATTACTTCGAGGGCTCTTATAAGGTCGACACGGCTGATGTGATGCGACAGTTACGCCTTACTTCCCGCTCCGAGAACATTACAGGTCGCGTCGATTGCGCACCGCGCATCAGCGGTTGCGTGTGCGCTCTCCAATGCCCTGTTCTGCGCGCCTCGCCAGACGCGGCAGCGGCATCTGGTGGCGTGCGGTGCTTCTGGATGCACCACCGTCGACAAGGATTGTCGCCGAGTTCCAGACATTTTGCGCGGTACCTTAGCGTATAAAGCCGGTCTCTATTTTTCGTTCGCTCGCTACGCGATCAAACCCCATTGCATGTCCATTGTGTTTATACACCTGTGCGCACACGTAACAGTACACGCACTGACGCATAAGGGTGCGTAATGCTGGCAGGCACCACATGGCGGCGCATTCGACGGCGATGCGGTCGTAATGGAAGCCTGCGAAAAAGGAAGGTGGCTGAGTGACGTCTGTCGCCAGATCGCGCCAGGGTTGCCGGTTGTTGTGGGTCCGCTTGCGTGGGAAGTCAAATACGAGTGCCATCGGCGGTAGTGGGGCGTATCGAAATCGCGTTGGCCCAAGAATGTTTCAAATGAGCGATGCAGCTAGTGCTCAACCGCTGGGCATTTATAGATATTGCTTCGCGCCACCGGAAATTTGGTCTTATCTGGGCAGAATTCGGCGTGTACTCTATAGAAGAAATAAAAGTAGAAGCAAGCGCTATTCGCTTAATGAGACATGGTTGAGCCTCTTCGCCTAGAGTTTACCGATGCATCTTTACAAGTACGAACATCGGACACTCTGGGCATCCTGGAGCGAGTTCTTGTAAGAGGGCTGAAAAGTATTCAAAACTAAATCCCAAACATATTCCTTCTCACTTGCATTCCTTATAATAGAGCACTGTGCAAGAACTACGCAATTTGTCGAGTATTACAGCCCTATACCTTATTCGCGAGAATTGGGCTGAGATAAGGTCTTTATCACGTCGAAATGTCAGTTCAGAGCGTACTGTGAGAAACAAGCTAGAGCGGAATATAAACGCATGAGCAAAACGTAATTCTCTTCTTTTACTCCTTATGTTTTTTTTTATTTGAAAACAGAAATGAATGCAAGCAAACTATGTACAATGGTACTGGACCCATGGCCTAGGCTAGTGTCGGGTCCAACACAATGATAAATTGCAAAAATGCGGCAGTTGGAGAGAACACTTCTCACATAAATAATTTCAAAACATTAAAATCACAACATACATAGCTAATATATACACTTGTTATCATGCATACATTCTTTGTACGCAATAACCTTAAATATTAACAATTTTACAATCATTTGGGTACAGAATTTACAGCTCAACCGGCGGAAACTTACAGATTCAGCAAAAATATTTTAAGAGATTGTGAAAAATTAATTTTTATTATTTCATTTTATTTATTTTTAGTTCGTCTACGTGTACGACTTACACAAAACGAACCGTTGCGCTTTGTGCCACTTTCCTTGAATTTCCTTCGCATAGCGCACGAGATGGTATAAGGAGAGAGTAAAGAACGAGATAAACTTATCGCATGATAATACCCCGCGGCCGCACTTCACGTAACTTCGGCAGAAGTAGCTTCGCGTACGCACAACGACACGCATGGTGTGTTTTATCCGCAAAGTTTATTCCATGCCCGGTACCGTCTCGCTCTGAGTCGGCAAGTAGTGCGAGTCGCATCCAAGCACAAGCAGCATACCTACGCCTACACCACGATCCCACTGTCCATAGTTTCAGCGCCAGCATCTCGCGGCGCATATACGAGTTACCACACACTGCTATACAACAGCACGCGCTGCTGCGAGTATAGAAACACAGGCGGGGGGGAAGTTGCGTAATAGCCTCTCAGTGGGGGCGCAGCATTCCGTGACGGAGGAGAGACTCGGAGAAGAAGAGAGCCGCTTGTGCCGCTGGTGTAGCTTCATTGCGAGCAGCACGAACGCGAGCGCATGCGCTGGAACCGCGCGGAGTTGTCGACCCGTGGCGGCGGCATGGATCTACTTTCCCGCCGCGTATACGCACACCTGTCACTCACTCTACGAGGAACTGCGCGGACAGCGGGCCACGGGTATGCACGAATCACGGCTCGTGAAGATCGTGGAGAGAGGGAGAGAGAGGTAGAAACAATTATTTTCCGACCCCAGTTGGTATGAGCGGCAGCTTCTAGTCGGAGTGAGAGTGCATATCGCCCAACATGTGGATGATATGGACAACGAGCGGGCGAAGAGCAACAGGAGGAGTGACCCAGCTCTCCCATGAACAGGGTACCTGGTTGGGTACGAACCTGCGTTGTAGGTAGTGTGTTGTATGTGTTTGGCATGTGGGCATATCCAGTATGTGTGTGTGTGTTGCCAGGGTGAACGCTACATGCCTGACAGCGGGGTTGGCCGGAGCGTTTTAGTATGCGGTGGTTGTACAGGTCACATGGTAGAGTGCAACAAGAGGAATGGCCCAGCTCTCCCAAGAATAGGGTACCTGGATGGGTAGGAATCTGCGGACACGATCACACGTGCGTGCAGATACCCTTACCCTGATGTGTACACCTGGGTATGGTCCCCTCGCATTTCGGGGGCTTGGGTTTCTACGAAGACTATGACATTCTAGAAAGGTGAATGGCTCATGCTGGTGGAGTTAAATTTCTATACCGTTACCATCATCATTATCAGAATCACCATCAGCAGCAGCCCTGATTGTGTGCAAGGCAAGACAAATTAAGACACCTTGCCATTAATCTATAATTAGACCTGTCCTTCGTCGGTCTTGACTTCAGATTTCCTTATGGTATGTGCCTATCTGGCTACCTCTCTGTTGATCTGTTGTATCCTGCTGTGTTAAACTCCGTTACTAGAAAAAGCCATATATTGGCTTTGTTTCTCACGACCACGACAAGCTGATGATGATGATGATGTCCTCACGACAAGCCCCGCTTAAGTGAACTTCTTTCTCTTCAATTACGCGTAGCATTGATACAAGCCAATTTTTTTCTGGCATTCATGCCGCTCTTCTTAAAAAGTGCCTCTTATGTTATTCTCTTAAAGTTACGATTTTCTGCATGCTGTGGCATTTATTAGCTGAGAACTTTAAAAATCACCGATCGCTTGTATATCACGTGGAGTGAACTAACCGTGGTCCTTACGAGTCAGGACTAGAAGTTCCCGAGCCCAACATTCCCTTCCGCGTGCGTCCGCGGGCTAGGGTATTCTTTTTGTAGCTGCTGTTTGTACCCAAAGATGTACGTAACTTACAACGACTTAACATTACGCAGTCCTTTAACCTGACTCTTATTTTGATGCGCCTAGAAACGCGTGCACGTCGTCAGCAAAAGATTTACGTTGCCTGAACCCCTCCCACTCCTCAATTTGTTGACCACTTTGCTTGAAAACCTACTTTAACCTCCTATTTCCACCAAGTTGGATAATTAAGGCTGAGCTACCCGGACCGGCACCAATGGCTGGTCCTACAGGCTCAGCGTTCAGCGGAGACCAATGGGATCGTCAATAAATGTTCCAACCACCACCCAGACGAAACCCCTTAGGCAGCATAATCATGCATGCCACGCGAAGACGTGTACCCTTACGATTCCGTTCACTCTTTAGGCCCATACGGAGTGCTGCTTCATCGCAGTGGCTGCAAGAAACAGTTGCACACCTTTCTCGCTGCGCACGTAGAGAATAAAGAGGGGCGGCCCGAAATGAAGCGTGGCAAGCGCTTCCTCAATTGGGGGTCCGCTAAGGCAGTACTTAAAACGCCATTAGCGGGCAGCCTTATGATGGCCGAACGGGGACATCATAACGGGATGCTCACTGCAACCTCCCTTCCCGTGGAACGGCCGATATATCTCCTTCGGAGGAAAATAAAGGGGGTGGTCTGGGTTCAGCCCTTTCTAGACCACGTGGCCGGCAGGAGTTGTTCGCGCTGTTTGCATCGTGAGTCCGCCGAGGAACGCGAGGTATGCATGCTTGCACGAGAGGCGCCCGTCGGACAAGAAGCCGCTAGGTGATCGATGTGGTCTTATCGGCCGCCAAGGAAGGCGTATGTGAGCCTGGGGGGCGGTGTGGCAGAGAGACGTCTCTCTTTCGCCGAGAGCCGCTCATGGTATCCCGTATAAAAAAGAAGAATACGAAAAGAGAAGGTGCTGGCCCGCGGCGGCGTGGTCGGCGTTAGAAAAAAAGCCGCTGCTCCTTCGGGTTCTATATGGCAATTATCTCCGCAGGATCTCACTGCGCCTGCCGCCGTTGCGCTGTTCTAATTTCGGGGTCAACAGGTTTATCTCTGCTGGCCGATCTCCCGCTCGCAGCGCGTGGTGCTGCGGCTTCCCGCTTCTGGCTTCTCTTGTGTTCTCCGCCTTTTCTCTGTTTTTCTGCTCCGCAGCTTTTGAGACACGCGACCGAAGCGCGTAGTGCCTATGGCTGCTGGCGTGTGGAGCGTGGTTGGAGGACAGGATTAGGTTTCGCGGGCTGAGAGTTAGGTGGTTGAACTTTAGTCTATGCGCACGCTGCTTGTTTTCCTCCCTCTACGCACCGTTGCGCCCTTCGCGTCTCAAAGTTGTGACTCATGTCGCGGGAAAGTTATCCTTTGAAGTGTGGCTGTGTTAAAAAAAGTCTAGCTGTTGCGTCATTATTGTAAGACCAGCGACATAGTTCGTTGACCTCGAGTGTCTAAAGCTATAGGTAGTGCTCATAAACACCTTACGTAACAGTGGAAAGCCGGCTCCTCCAGCTTAGAAGCTCACTACGCGGTTGTTCGAAAGTTTGTTTTGTTCTTTTCTCTTTTTCTCACCGTGACGTTTGATATTTTTTCTTTCCCTTTAAAGTTACTGCGTTAATACTCCCAAGTCGTTATCTATCACTGTAGCACATATTGGCATGCGCTTAATTTGCGTCTTTTGCATAATTCCTCTGGACTCCTCCTTTGTGTCTTCCGTCTCCTATGAGGCTCGAAACTGCGTTTCTCTTCACAACAGTGCCTAAGTGCTTACAGCAAGGGTGGTGGTATTAAGAAACAGGCGTGATAATCCTTAGAATGCTTTGTTGACAGTATGTCCACTTCAGCCTCATAAAGAAAAAAAAGGAATTGAATTTCCCCACCCCGGTGCTGCTACTGCATTGCAGACGATTGGCCCTCATCTACCTCTGCCCTACAGAAGGTCAATGCCCTCTGAAAACTTCAGACTTAGCAAACACGAGGCTTCTCAGTTCGTGACCCTTCAGGGAGCACAACAAGAACGACGATGTGCACGGCACATCCCACCTTGTCAGAGCTGCAATGCTTGAAGCTTGCCGCAAAAACACGGGAACACTCGAAGGAAATTGCGCACATGTCCTAAAACCCCCCATTTAGTTACTTCACCGGAGAACAAAGCCGAACCCCTCACATCACGCTCTACGAGCAACGACGGCACGAAGACGTTAGCGGCCAACATCCAGCCCCACGGACACCACCACAGTGTTCAGCCCAGCAGCAGCAGTGCGCATGCGCGAGCTGCCCCGCAACGGCATGCAAAGGCGGGAGAGCCTGACAAGCGCTATATACATCGCACATCACTCGTTTAATGATCCTGTTCAGCCGCGGTGTGGTCGGTCGCCGTCTGGCTCGCGTGCCCTGCAGAAGAGCCGGCATAGAAGGAGAAACGCCGACGACTGTACGTGGCGAACCCGTTCCATGACTCTCGCTGTTCGTAGTCTCGCCTGTGCATTCTCCGATGCAAGAGGGCAGCGGCGGCGGCATCCAGAAAGCGGCGACCTAGAATCCTTATGCAGCAGCGGTGCGCGTGGAGGGACCGGCGCTGCTCATCGAGCGCAACGTGTCGGTTCGCCGCGGAGGCAGCTGACGCATATTGCCTGTCAGGTCCAGCCTGAGAGGATGCGCTGCATCTGCCCCTTTCTTTTCGAGCCCTCTGCGCATGCCTCTTCGCCAGATGCTGCTTGCTGCTTGTGCGCACGCCCCGTAGTTGGCTGCAGCGTCGGCAGTGTTGCCAAATTCTTCGTGGGGTGCTCATAGGCTGCGTTATCGTCTGCTTGTATGCACAGGAGAAAGCAGTATACTACGAGCTATCGAATTTAATGCAAAGTTTGGCACAATGCTTTTTGGTACATCTTGAGAAAAACAGCGCTTGCAGACAAAGGACCAGAACAAGAAGGACACACAACTGCACACATCAGCGCAGTTGTGTGTCCTTCTTGTTCTGGTCCTTTGTCTGCAAGCGCTGTTTTTCTCAAGATGTACCCCAACCAACTCGCCCAGCAACACACCTTGCTTTTTGGTTTATGGGGTTTAACGTCACAAAGTGACTCAGGCTATACGGGAGGCCGTAGTGAACGGCTCCGGAAATTTGGACCACCTGGGGTTCGTTAACGCGCACTGACATCGCACAGTACACGGGCCTCTAGAATTTCGCCTCCATCGAAATTCGACCGCCGTGGCCGGGATCGAACCCGCGTCTTTCGGGTTAGCAGCCGAGTACCATAACCACAGAGCCACTGCGGCGGCTCACATCTGGTTTTATTAACTCAGCTACGTCGTTCAAATAATGAATTGCTTGTACAGCAACTCTTCCGCTATATTTACAAGCTAGCTGTTGCTGCTCTCATTAATGAACATCTTTTTTTCCAATGCGTAATAAGTTGCTTTTGGTAGGTTATTGGCGTCCTTTGGTTCCTGACTGTAAAATTCAGAAATCGATCCGCCGAAGGGAAAATATGCGTGAAATACGAAGAGAAACACCGTGTTTGCACTGGTGACTCAAATTCGGTTTAAGTGCGGCACCGAACTCGAAAGGCCGTTCGTCTAACTGAGAACTGCACTACGGAACCGAATTCACGTTTAGTTTGGCATCTAACACGAAGGCCTTACAAGAATCATGCATTTAGAAGCACGATACACTAGTAAACAAAATTGATGTTTACTTACAAATTGGATTCGAAATGCATTACAAGTATTATGAATCTAGGGGAAAACTACTTAAAAGAAAGAAAAGAAATAAAAACTAAATTACGCTTTTTGACTGGTACCTGAGGAGTAATCGTTGCTTGTGTTCTAATGAAGTGTTATTTCTTCGAATTGTAGCGAGCAGACGACGCTTAGAAAACGAGATGGTGACGGAACACACTCTGGCATCCTTTCTTGCTCTCCCTGTCTCTTGAAGCCTCCCACACATTGCCGAGAACTCTAAGGACGACCCCCCCCCCCCCCCCCCCCAGACTGAGAACCAGAACTGCCTCACGGTACAGGTTTAGACGTCAACGTGTTGGCGTCCTTCCTCTCGCATGGACTCGCGCAGCCATTGTGCGCCTGACTCGAAAAGCAGACCTCCTCCTAGGCTCGTAACCTTTTCTGCGCAAACCTTGCGAAGACGCAGACGCGAGCAAGTGACGCGGCGAGCGTAAGGGCAAAGCCCAGAGGAAGACAGGTTCCCAGTAGTGAGAAACACGTGGTGACGAACCGACCCCACCCGGCCGCGCTCGCGGGCGGGCTATGAAGCGTGCACGGAGCGCTGCGCACGCGGTAGTGGAGCTGCGTAAGGGCCGCACGTCGTCGTTAGGTGATGCCCAAGGAGGCCGCAGTGGAAAGTGAAACGCTGGAGGATAGGGCGCGGAGGTAGAGACAGGTCTCACGAGAAAGGACGTTGAAGCTGTCTTTGCACGAGCGTCCGCTAGAAAAACCCTCGCTTAAAAAAAGAAAAAAAGCATGCCCTAAAGGACGTGGGAATGAAGGATTGAGGTTTACAGTTACAAAGACGAATGTAACATCTGGAGCGGACGTTCTCTTGTTACACTGCGCTGCTTACTTTTTCGTGCATAGCGGTTGGAGCGATGTTACAGTCGCAATCACAGGCCATGGTCTGTAGTGCCGCCGGCACTCGTGGGAAAACACGGTGGTAAATTGGTGTGCACTAGATAAACTGCGGTGCTGTATGGAATGCAGCGACACGCAAGAAGTGACCGCATCGCAGGTTGCGCCGCAGGGATGGGAGACGCTTCGGCTCGAAAGAGCAAAATCTGTCCTCGTTTCCCCCTCGAGCTTATTGTACACACTTCCGGGTGCTTACCTGCGAGCGCCGTTGAACGCGCTTTGGTAGCTTGGTCGCGTTCCTCTGCCTAGCTTTGCTGTGAGGTGTTATCGAAGTTTCCGGAAAATTACTTTTTCTTTAGAAGGGAACGAAGAGAAACACCTTGGTTTCTTTCTCGGCTATGTGCGCTGTTTTAAACGGTTCCGCGTTCATTTCCAGGGTACGCAGGTAGCGAGATGATGTCATTTCCAGAGTGCAGAGCTAGGGACCCAGTGAGCACTGGAACTCCTTTGGACGTCGTGCAGACATCCTCAACGTCCGCAAGACGTCCATGGGAGTTTTGATGCCAATTGGGTGAGAGGGTGCCATTTCCGGTTTAGTTCACTCGGGCCATCTGGCTTTGTAAGTCAAAAATCGTAACTTCTTCAAATCATATATCCGGCGAAACGCCGAGGTTTTTTAAGATTGTGCGCGTTAAAAGCTGATTTTAGAGCAAAAATGAATTTGCCGACCTCCTTAGCGCTCCTCTGTGGTGTGAAGTATTGTTCAGAAGGTAAAAGATCCAGCAGGTTTTATCGATTTAACTTGTACTAAACCTCCCTAGAGAACACACGGATCGTGCTGATCTAATCGTACTTGTAGTAAAGGGGTCGACAGTACAGGTAAATAACTTGAGGTCTTGCGCTCAACTTCAGTGATAATTTATCTAGTAAGATGACCGCATTGATAGGATGTACAAAGCACCTTTACACGTATTGCTTTAAGCGTGACAAGAAAAAATTGATAGTAAGTTGAGCCTCGCATTGAATTATGCAGTGTGAACCAGAAAGTGATTCAGGACAGATTATCACGAAAACCACGAGCAAGCGATGACGTTGAGGAGAAAAATAAAGAAAAAATGGCTGTCGCCTTGGCTGTATAGAATATCCATAGCCGTTGCAGGACCTCCGAAAGCTGCATAAATAAGCAGCAGAGTAGGATGGGGATTAACATACACAAGATAAGTATTGTGAGCATACATCAGGAAGACCATATGTATCACGGCCGGAATTCCGATAGATGGGCATCTCTACTACCCAGGCTGTCTTCTTTTCGATATTTTTCAACTTGTTCTTCAAGAGCCACCTAGATACGTAAATTCGTTCTCGGTCTGCTGCATTTTCTTTATCTTGCTGTTCTTTTCCGCCTTTTTATCGATCTTCTTCCCGGCATAGTTAGACAAGTGTTTTCATTGTGCTGCCTGTCTTTCATCTTCTTCTCCTGGGCTGACCGGGATAACACTGAATTGCATCCAGTATACATTAGAGATTAGGATAGTGGTAATGGTTGGCCTGCTTAGAAAAAGGCTAACCGTTAGCTATCAGAAAAAAAAGACAAAGGAGATGACCTAGCAGCGATTGAAATCGCACGGTTGCTCCACTTTCGCTGAGAAAGAAAGCGAAGCATAAAACACATAACAGAGGAGTCGAGCGCCCAGTTACGTCAGGTAGGTTATCCTCACCGGGTGTAATTCACTCTGCCTCGAGTGAACTGTTTCGAAGACGGATAGCGACAGGGAACAACTAACGACGCGCCGATTTTCTCGAGTTCGCGCTTGAAGACGCGGTGATCGGGGCACGCATGTCGTAGGATATCAGTCAGGGTCCGACCCAAGCCCCCCAAATCATGGCGGGAAATGTTGGTCCACGCCTCATGAATACTCGCATGGATCACAGCCCGCACGGTGCTATGCCCTTACAAAAATGACTTTTGAGCTTCAGTTGACGCCTTGTTGAGCTCCTGTTGAATCAACTGGAAACCAACATGAACTCAATGTATGTTGAGCCTACTCAACACCTGCTACACGGAATTTTTGTTGAGCGTAGTCAAGAGATTTACTGTTGAGCAATTTCTGTTGAATTTAAGTTGAATCATCTCAAGACAGCCGTTTCTAAGCCTAACTAAATGAAATCATTTCGACATGCATCGTGTAAACAGAACCTGATCACATTACACATATTAAGAACGCATGCAGCACCCATTAAAACTCTCATAAACCGCTCAAAGTCATTTTCTTGCATAGAAAAAAGGGCAATATGCTCATTCAGGCATACTTACTTTGGAGGATTCGTATGTGCTCTCAAAAAAAAAGGGCGCTTAATTAATGCTTTATTTAAGTTGTTTATGAATGGATCAAGGTCGTCAAATAATAGACCGTTGCATATGAACTTGATTACTTCTACTACACATAAAATAAATAAATATTAATAGTAATAACTGACATAACTTTGCTGATCGGCAGGCCACAACCTGCGCAGGTCGGACACCCCTGAGTAGGACTATATAATGGCGAAGCCGAGGTTGCACTTAAGATCGTAAGATGAACTCTGTCAGTTCTTCCTATAGCCTCGTGTGCAGCACTGTCCCATGCTCTTTATCTGATGGATGTGTACGGCTAGGGTCCATGTATGTATATATATTTATATACATACGTGTTTGTGCGTTTGTGTGGAGCACTACGTCACAGGGGATGACGGCTTCACGTTAACGAGAAATTGCAGCAATAAATATGAATATACCGCCGAAAATTGCATTGGTAGTCGGTCCATCTGGCGCAATACGAATGTATTTCCAGGATTTTTTTGCTTTTTTACCCCAGCCAAGATTCAGAATGGCGTGTTGATTCACTCCCGCAATTCCAACATGAATTCAACATGAACGCAAAGCAGAAATTTCATTGAGAATGCTCAACTCTAGCACAGTGGCCACTTTTCCAATGAGTTTCAACTCGGCCTCAATAATTCACCAACACTAGCCCATCCTGGTCACAACAAAAATTCAACATGGCGTGTTGAGTCTGCTCATGAGAACTTCAACACTGTCACAAGAACCATTTTTGTAAGGGTGAGGTACGTCTAGCGCGCATCCCATCACTCACCTTAGAGGAGGCGGGCATTGGCGAAGACCATTAGGAGGGCGATCACCCGCCTGCCCGCCCGCCTCGTTGCTCTTGTGTATTATGAGTTGGGCCGGCACCATGACACATTGCATCTGTACGCCCGTCGTTGGCTGCGAAGATCAACAGGCGTATCCGAAGCGTTGTTCGGTTGGTCGGTGGCGATTCTGCTGATGTTTACTTCGCTGTAAGGCAAGTGTAAACTGGAAGATGCTGCGCCGAAGAACCAGATGCCTAAGTCAAAAAAGTTGGCAGTGTCATCGAAACCACAGGTCATATAACTGTACCTAAACATTTTGGTTACACATGGACAGCATTGTCTTTTAGTATAAGTCGTCCTAATTTTTTTTTATGTTCGTGAGCCGCCCCTTATTAAAAGTCATAGCCGCTGCCCAGCGATAGTTTAGTGTCATTTGGTGCTTTCTGTATTATACGACATGGGTTGTGAGAAATAGACGTGCGAAGCATATGAGTCTCATTCCAAGCAGATTGCAGAAAGCAAAAGTAACTAAAAATTAAAGCAGGGGATACGAGTAAATTATCAATACTTCAACCAATATCAATACTCATCTTCTTCAAGTGGACTTTGTAAGTAAGTCATTTCAGTAAGTTTTTCTAGGTATATTCCCACTTCAAAGCATCGTAACTTGATGCAGTTAGCAGTGGGAGGAGGTTTGAAACACGAAAAAAAAAGTTTTGTGGTGTTCAAATAGAGGAGATTGAAACCTCAGTTAAAATTTTCGTGATTGCTAGAACTTAGCCTATTCTGAAGAGGGAATATTTTCCGTTGTCGACCGTAAGTATTCCGTATTTTCACTGATCAAAATCTACCCTAGAGCTTCGGCAGAATACCCTTCCCCTTAAAGAGAGTCAGTTAGAAGACAGCTTTTTTTTTGCCATATAGGCTTATTCGTGTTTGGAGTGTGCGGAGAAAATCTAATCAATGAACGCATGACATATTTTATCAAGAAACGACTTAATAAAAAGTTCCCAATTCGGTTTCTAAGACACATTCTTCTATCTATCAGAGCAAGTTTGGTAGAGCAATGTTAGAGGGAAACCATACTGCGCTATGCTTTAAATGCTGCGGTTATCAGAGAATTTTTTAAATTCTGATGAATATGAGTTTTTTGAAATACTTTCTGGACTACCGCAACACAGATATCGGCCGGTAGCTATAGAGGTTGTTCTTATCTCTGTTCTTATACATGGGCAGCACTTTTGCAATTTGTGTCCGAACTGGAAATACTGCTTGTTCGATCGCTACGTTCAAGACAGAAGATAAAACAGCAGCATTAATATGAATGGCGAGCTTCATAAGTCTTATCTGAATGCTGCCACAGTTGCTAGTGTGGCAATTACAGAGGCTGCGCAATACCATCGTTAGTAATGTACCATCGTTAGTAATGTAACCAAACCTACTGCGTTAAGGCGAAGCCACAATTTCCCGACCGTCAGTACCGACGCACGGCCAAGCCAAAACCCCCCGCTCGTGCGTGAGTCCGCTGTGGAGTTTCGTCCGGGAGTCCGGTAATGTCAAGTGGTGTCGTGTGCGCAGTGTCAGCAGTATACCAAGAGTCTAAGAGCGCATCACAACTGCCCGTACAGAGTGACGACGTAGGACAGGATCACTTGGTTTGAAACGAGAATAACCACAGACGATGAAATCTCGTTCTGCGATTGAGTCAAGATTTGCTTTGCATTCCATGAGTGGCCCAAGGAAGCATTATGACTAAAGTCGGTTCTAACGGAGGTCGAAAAGTTTGGCAGCGGGAGCATGCTGCCGGTCATTTACTCGCACGATGTCAGAGCTGCCCATAGGGCAAATGCCTCTCGGAGCTCGAACAAAGGGTAATAATTAATATTTCTTTATTAGCGCAAACAAACTAGCTTGGTTTTGCAGCTCTTGCTCGATTTAGTTTAGCATACGTGTGGCGCACGTATGGTTGCTACAAAACTGAGCAGAAGCGCGACGAAGTCCGCAATTCAACCCGTGGCTGCTTACAGGCATTGCGCCACTTTTCGATATACTCTCAGTTAAGGAAAACCCTCGAGCACTCTCGGTTTTTCCTTCTGTGCCGCGCAGTCTTTGCTCAGGCCGCAGAGCTCTCCAAGCGCGACCTTTGCAAAGAAGAGGCGCCCATCACCCGAGCCCCTCAAGGGCGAACCTTTTCGCTGCGTTTTGCTCCGCTTTTCGCAACCGACTGCGCGTCGTCCCATCTACTAGGCCATCGCTATGCGCTCGCACCGCGGCAGATATATTGTCACACGGGAATGCCTCTTTCCCTCCATTATTTGGGCCCGCGAGGCCGCGAGGCGACCGAACGTATTTCTGCGCGGCGCAGCTTGACTGCTTCGCTATCCTTTCACTTTTATGTTTTGTTTATGTTTTTCGTGCTCGTCTTGAACCGAAAGGTAACGTCCGCGGGCGCAAGTGGGGAGAGAGTAGAGTTCAGGCAGAATGCGAAGATGACGCGAAGTCTCTCACGGCAGCAGTGGAGAAGGCTGAAGCTTCGCTACGGCGAGGGGCTGATGTCGGAGAAGTTGAGGTGAACACTGGGGGCGTTTCGTGCGGCGCCGAATGAACTTGGATGAAAGGAAAGGGAAGTTCGCGTACGGTCACTCACTTGTACGCTCGTTTTTTGGTGGTTTATGCCAGTCTCAGGATGCGCCGACAGTGTCAGGCTGCTGAATTCAAGAAACCACCTCTGGACTCCGAGTTACACTGTCTAGAGCGGTCAGTCCGAATGACGGAGTGCAGATGAACGTGATCTCAACTAATCAACGCTTCAACACGGCACATGGACTACATGTCTGGCCCATTATGTCCGCGGACGACAAGTACTGCCAGTTTCCTTAACCTGTCGTTCTGCGAAAACCACTGATCGTCCAAAATGTGAACCGTGGGCGCGAGTCCTGATTCATGTTTCTTTTTTTGAGGTATAGAGTTTACAATCGCAGTTATGAGCTCTCTTCGTTGCAGACGTGCCAGGTTAATGAGCTGATGCAAGCTTTCTCCGTTTTGTGTGCATGGACATCGTCATACCCCCCTCACGCCCCGCCCCCCCCCTCCCCACCCCCCTAGCCTCCCGCCAGCAAAATCTCACCTCACCGCATGATGTCGGTGTCCATATCGTACGGCCCGAGCAAATCATACAGGCTTCACTCGATTTACCACCATTGCGTGAAGAAAGCAGCTGCTTGCGCCTTACCATATAAGATTGTCTGTTTCGCCAAGCATTGTGATTGCATTTGCTTATTTTGTGTTGCTCAGAGCGCGGCACCAATGGTACTTCCAAGGAAAACGAATTGCAGCCCTATATTTACGCTGTGTGGGACCTTTTCTAATGGTCGGTATCTATATCGGGAGCGAAATGACTCTAGAGCCGCGCTACGCACGAAGACGCACGACTGCAGTGAAAGACAGGCGCTCACACACTCTCAGCTCAACGATAACCATACCATATTGGCCTAGCTTCGCGGAGCTTGGTCATGTTAATCTAGCGAGCGAAAAAAAAGAACAAACACTCGCTACGCCCTCAATGCCATGTCCGTGCACCTATGTACGCCGAGTTCCTGTTGGGCGCTTTGTCCCATTGTCAGTGCGTCCACATTGTGCTCGCGACGCAAAAAGCAAAACGCGGAAATCAGCGCGCTAGCCGGTGTCTCCGTGCATATACATACGGCAATGCCTTCGCTGATTACAGGGCGGAGGCAGTATACTGGGCCGCAAATTTTATAAGGTTCTTAAGAATGCGCCGTCCTCTTTCCTCCGTAATCACGTATACAGCGGACCTCGCGAGCACCGACTGTCGGTTTCGCACGTATCTCGATATAGATGGCGAGAAGCGATTGTTCGGCCCCCTTTGAAAAAGGTGTCCCTCCCAGAGTCGCGTAATGTTCGCCCATGGAACGATACTGTCGCCTAATTTGATAACCTAATGGAGGAGGATGTGACCTGTTTTGTGGCTTTACTGTAGACTCTATGCCGCTTGGACTTCCGCGGTCATAAGTTATATAGCTGGGAACAGCCCTCTAGCGTTCCCGTGGAGCATTCCCACCACACTGCGTCCTGCGGCACAGCATGGCGATGGGAGTGTCGTGTATACTCTTTGCACGAAAAGGAATCTATACCACCAAATGGGCACACTGACAATATCCTCGGTAGTAAATGGGTTTCGAACATTAACACTAATCAATAAGTTAATAAACATTTATTCAGCAGCCTTTAAAGAACGAGCCTTTGGTTCTATTTATAAACTGTTCCGCTTCATTGATTCTAGGCTGCAGAATGATTGAAAAAAAAAAAACTAATCGAGAGAACAAAACACGGAATAAGCTGTCTTTTCTTTTTTCAACAAGCCTCTGTTTTGAGGGAGCAAGAATTAACTAGATCTGCGTTAATCACAACTGGGCTGATCATGGCAACCAAATATGGGAAGCGAAAATACGATGCTCTGTTCTTTTGTTCCCTCCTGCATGTTAGCACTGTTCAATTCGGTTTCCGTCAACATGGAGCAACAAGTGCGTCTAAGTCCTCCTCTTTTATTCTTCAATGATCAGAAAGGGCATGCAAGCTGCGAAATGAAACTCCTGAGGCAACTGGGCATAGGGGCGGCTCTATGGGTCTCTTTTAATGTTGCATCTACGAACAGTCTACGATACCGTTTCAAGCAAGCAGCCAGTCCGTAATGTGACAGCTGCGGCTCAATTGAGACTGTGCTCCATATTCTCTTCGCATGTCCAGCGTACGCCAACGAACGTGCGCACTATGAACAATGCATGCAGTCTTCATCCAAGTGCCAACCACACTGGACTCTATATTAGGTCATTTAGGCTGATACATACAGCAGCGACGTAAAATGATATTTTTAGTTGCCTATTGAGACGCTATTGGTGTCTTAGACAAACTCTAAATTGCCCAACCCCCCGTTCATGCACAGAACTTGACTTCGGTCTCATCCAAAGAAGCCATCTGTATCGTATCTGGTACAGCACGGGCCTCGTATCTACGACCTGTGTGACGTACGCGATATCAGCCTTTCGTATTGTTGGTGAGGGAACACACCCTCCTCTCCCACTTCAGTGTATATGTACACGGCTGTTCAATAAAGGGGAGGTTCTTCTGCTCCCCTCGCTCGGAGCCTCTGGTCGTGTCTCGTCTGCAGCAGCAACGGTACACCATCTTGAAGTTAACTGTTGCGTTACAATCATCTTCAATGACTACACTCTTTTCTAGCACCCTTCTGCCATCTTTTTCCCATATTCTGTCCCCTACGCAGAGCGGCATGCCAGCGAATATTCACGCAGGCTAAAATCTCTGGTTGGCATTAAAGAACTTTCTCTCTCTTTCCAAACATGTATTTTCGTGCGGTTTTTGTCGAAAAAAAAACAAAACAAAACAAAACAACGAGATTCAGCTTGGTTTTCCTCTGTACCATTTTTCGCTTGGAGGACTGAAACTGACCCCTCTCGCGTCCTTCCCGAAACAGCCCCCACCCCCCTCCCTCGCCATGAATCCGCCCCCTGGAATGGCTCTTTCCTTCTGTGACGTCAATTTAGCTAGTCCTCAAGTCTTGTATACACTTGTGCTCCCTCTCACGTTAATAAAGAACACCCCAGTGAGTCACCCGCAAAGTTGTTTGCTCTCACGTGGGAAACATTTACGGCACGTAATAGGCGTTATCGCTATCTCGCCTACAGTGAAGAGATTCTTAGTGGCGGTGAGACTTTCCTCTGAAGGACCGTTAAGCTAATAACACAATAAAGTTGAAGAAAACAGCTATAAAGGACATGAAATTACGGGCCAATACCGCTTCACGTCGTCTGTTAGAGGTCCTCAGCACAATCTGGCATGTTCCGCCATGTGAACCCCATTTTAAAGCACGAATGCTACTGTCGGCGTAGTAGCTATAGTGCTCGGCTGCTAACCCGAAAGACGCGGGTCCGATCCAGGCCATGGCGGTCGCATTCCGGCGGAGGCGTAGTCATAGAGGCCTCGTTGCACTGTGCGATGTCAGTGCACGCTAAAGTACCACAGGTGGTCGAAATTATCCGGAGCCCTCCACTACGGCGTCCCTCCGAGTCTCAGTCGCCTTGAGACGTTAAACCCCATATGAACAACCATATAACCAACGAATGCTCCTCACTGACGTCACAGGTCTTTCCTGCTCGTCACGGAGACGTTAAAAGTTCTCAACGCCTACTGAAAGCCGCTATACATAGATAGGCTACAGTTGCCGAACATTTGAACGCTTCTCGCCCGCAGGGTTAAAGCTAGCAATCAGTGAAACATCGAAAGATAAGAGTCGGTGTATATTCTTCGCGGCTGACTCCTCACTTGCGGTCGCTGCTACGGCGAGGCGTTGCTTGCACACCGCATCGCACACAACGTGCGGCAATAGGCGCCGAGCCGCAAATTGGGCTACGCATCTTCTTCCTGGACCCAAATTGTGGGCACCACAGAGAGACGCAGAGAGAGAGAAAGAGCACGTATCGGAGACTACAAGGAGCATCCCCCAGGGTCCTTAACTGCGTATGCTTCTTCGAGTGTCGGCGCGCGTAAAGTTGAACAACGCCCGCTCCTATTTATAGTGGATCTGCTGTTCCGCCGCCGTCGCCGATATACGCGGGAGCGGCTGTACATGCTTAGGTGGAAACAAGTGGGAAGAAGCGGCGCTGACGCGCTTAACGACTTCCCCGGCTGTTTCGCCCACTCCGTAGCAGTTGGGCGCATCACCTGGTAGTGCCTCACTAAGACGGAGAACGTATAAATACACCCGGGAAATTGTTTTACATCCACGGAGCATTCGCGAAACCACTGTCGCGGGCATTTCCTCCTTGGCGCCACCCCGAACGAGCGATCGTGTGTGCTCGGAGAAGGCTATTGAGCAACTAAGAAAGTGGATTCTGTGAGCAAGAATAGTAATGGAAACGCAGAAAGGAGACAAATACCCTTCGAAGATGGAGCAGTAGCGTGTAATTGATGGTCTTTCCGTTTCCAACCTGCTGCCTGATCGTTTCGTGTTTCTGTGCTCAATGATACGTGACGGGATGCAGTATAAGCTTCGTAGTGAGCAAGCTTGCCTTTAAAAATGCCGGCTGCTCATGTCATCCCTTTTTTTTTTTCATTTTTGCACATGTTTTCAGTGTACGGTTTGCTGTCCGAAAAAAATGATGCTGCGAATGACGAGAACTCCATTCCTAGCGGTTTTTTAGTCTGGGGAAATTACGAACCAGAATAGGAATCACCAAGAGCGAAAATAGAATCCCGATATTTCTCTTACACAAATACGAATATAAGCGCAAATTCGGACAAAAGTGTTAAAGACTAAGAAATCCTAGGAGAGCCACTTCTGGTCGGGTTAGATGCTAATTTTGGATACGCGCATTTTGGAATTCAGCCATCCGACATTCGGACTCCTTTCAAACAGTTGAGGTGTTATGTGGGGCATATTATTTTTAACTTACTTAGCCTCCGAGAGCCAGCGTTGAAGTGCGATGCATAACGTTTCATATTAGCTATCCTTCTCTCAAAATCACATAGAACTAATACTAACCCTTAACTAATTCCTTGTGTCCCTTTCTTGTTAGTGTCCTTTTTGCGCTAGCGTTCATTTCATCATGCACCAACTCGCCCCTCAGGCCATTCTTCTAATTACTTTAGTTTTACGCTGTTGAGATGGTACGGCTCTAGTCGGTATAGGACACGCGTTTTAGTCCTGCGACATACATGGTTCAGTTTACGGATCTTGAGGAGGTGAAGACAGCCTCTATAGTACTATCTTTCAATTAAGATGTTTAATGTCCACGGGCCATACTCTAGTACAAACCTTTCGCACATTCCGTGTTTCTTCTCTTTCCTCTCTCTCCTCCCCTTTCCTGTGTGCTAAAACTTCTGTAACGACTAACTCACAATACACTGACGCAAGGCTCTAGGCCACTCAAGGCTGTATCATATTAATCAGGGCAAATATGAATGATGCCCCATAGCGAGAAGCCGATGAACGAAGCTCGCCCACCCTGAAAGCACCAATGGGCGGTTCGCCGCCGGTACCCAAGCTGTCTTCACATTCACGAGCGCCCCCATACTCTGGCCCCCTGAGTTTGTGCGCCTCAGCTCCGAACTTTCTCCGGTCACGAAGTTATGCCCGCAAGTCGGAACATGGAACAGCGAAGCATCTTCTCTCAGTTTTACGACGTCGGAAAGACGGGGCGCAGCTTGGGAGGCGGCGAGCATAAAGGTAAGGAAGAAAGCGAGGAGGTGAAGGTGAAGAGAGAAAAGATGGTCCGCGGGGGGGGGGGGGGGGGGGGGGGAGGGGGGGCTTATCGAGATTCGTTCCACACGTGGATGGACACCCTAAAAGAGGCCCCCTTGCCGGCTGGCCGTCGGACAGGATACGCTGCGGATGGGTCGAGCGCCCGCCCTGCATGCTAAAGCGCAGTTAGTCGGGAACGGTGCTTGGAAAGCTCTTTAATTAACCTAGAGCCCCAGATGCGTTACAAGGCGAGCGGTGAGCTGACACAATGCAACGTTAGTGTAGTTGGATTCGAGTGAAGTGTCTGGCGGCTTGTGCATACCAGCACGTAGAAACCAATATATTAAACGGCTTTTAATCAGGCGCGGCGTGACTGCATGTTAAGCACCCGAGAAGAAATGCGCTCTAACTATAGGTGCGAAATATCTTAATTGTTGCCTTGAGGAGCGTCTCTAATAATAGCTTCCCTCACGCTTCACCGCCTTAAGAACGTACACCCGACCATGGCGTGCCTGACGGCCTCTTTTTCCGCGCTCCTGCGCTTCGCTACGAAGCAAAGTTGAGGAAAGCTCAATATTACGCACGAACTTAATGAGCCTGTGCTTAGATAAGCTGCAGGAGCACGGAAAATGCGGCCGTCGCGCACGCCAGCTTAAGATTTGGCCGGCTGTACGCTCTGTACCGTAACATTACTACAGACAGTGACCGCCAATCCCTACAATCTGACCTGAACGCAGTAAGCTCTTGGTGCTCATCATGATTAATGACATTAAACGTTTTTAAAACTAAACTAATATTTTTCACTCGTCGTATACAGCTCGCATTCCAACCACTTATATTCTAAATGACAATACTGTGGAACTAACATCAACATACAAGTACCTTGGGGTGCACCTTCAGTTTGACCTAACATGGCATCACCATATCGACCTCACCCTAGCATCTGCTAACCGCTCACTTGGTTTTCTTAAACGTAACCTTAGATACGCCCCTATACACGTTAAAAAACTTGCTTATATAACTCTAATACGCCCTAAAATAGAATATGCTGCGGCCATTTGGGACCCTGTTCAAGCCTACGTTATCACTAGCATTGAATCCTTGCAGAACCGTGCTGTTCGTTTCATATTTTCAGACTACTCAGCCTTCACAATCGTTTCATGCATTAAAAAAAAACGTGCCGAACTGGAAGATTTGTTATATCGCCGTAAACTTGCTCGCTTAACCCTTTTCCATAAGCTTTATCATCACCCATCCCTTCGCAGGGATTTGTTTCAGTCACCTGATGCTATCTTTCCATGCCGTGATGATTCTTTCAAAGTTAAACGCGTAAACTGTCATTCATCGTCTCGGGCCAATTCATTCATTCCCCGTACTATCACTGAATGGAATAGTTTGCCATCAGTCATCGCCACAGAAACTGACAATAAAAAATTCCAAGAGCTTCTTCGCTGTGACGCAAATGTGTAAAAGTTTGCTGTTTTTGTTAGTGCTCATTTTTTCTTTGTGTGATGCCTTATGTTTTAATTAACGTTTTTGCTACACTTATTTGTTAAAATGTATCGCGATTACTTATATGATTCTACCCCCCCCCCCCCCCATGTAATACCCTCTTCTGGAGGGCCTTTAGGGGTAACTTGAATAAATAAATAAATAAATAAATAAATAAATAAATAAATAAATAAATAAATAAATAAATAAATAAATAAATAAATAAATAAATAAATAAATAAATAAATAAATAAATAAATAAATAAATAAATAAATAAATAAATAAATACTGCGGAAAATCATTTTTTATTTTTTATACGCGCCCACGATTCTTGGACATCAATTTTTATTGTGCAAAAACTGTGGAATATTGTAAAGTACTATTATGAAGGTATTAAATGTAATGGTACGTCCTTCCAATGCGCAGAAAAATCTTTCTTTTATAGCTTGTCCGCCGCTCGCGTCCAGCAGTTAAGACTACTATAGAAAACCAATGG
This sequence comes from Amblyomma mixtum, assembly GCF_055824585.1. Taxonomy (NCBI): domain Eukaryota; kingdom Metazoa; phylum Arthropoda; class Arachnida; order Ixodida; family Ixodidae; genus Amblyomma; species Amblyomma mixtum. The sequence goes on from NC_143013.1 coordinate 82,533,918, forward strand.
GGAACGTTTTGACGATAGCAAAAAACGTTAATGGCAACAAAATGCAAGCCTGCCTAGGAAAGATTTTTTGATATATTGATTGTTATATTGGAGTCTTGGATGTCTGAAAAAATTGCGCACATAACAATTTCCAGTTGAAAAATGAGCTTGTCCAGAATTTCTGAGCATGAGTGTGATTCGAGCTTTACAATGCCTGCGCATATTTTTAAAGTAGCTTTGCCTAGTTGTCTTAAAGCGCAGCAAGTATAAGATGGTGATCAATTGAACTGCGGAGTGTAGTTATTGTGCGGAAAGAAATGAAAATTATGGTCAAGATTGGCTTGGTTGGGTTTTTATGCGGTTTAACGTCCCAAAGCGACTAAGGCTATGAGACGCCGTAGTGGAGGGCTCCGAAATTTCGACCACCTGTAGTTCTTTAACGTGCACTGACATCGCACAGTACACCTCAAAGAAATTCAACTACCGCGGCCGGAGATCGAACCCGCGTCTTTCGGCTCAGCAGCCGAGCACCATAACCACTGAGCCACCGCGGCGGCAATTATGGTCAAGATGAATTCTTGGCTGGGTCAGTTGGTACTTCGACAACATGGCATAAAATGCGCTCTGTGATGAAGAACGAGATAGTACAAAAAAGACTGAGCAGCGCCACTCTCTTTTTACTCGGTAATGCAGCAGAGGAAGT